>NW_009917686.1:24931-85071 GCF_000696875.1 Nestor notabilis | reverse complement strand
CCCCTTGTCCTACCACTAGAGTCCTAGTCAATTAATACATTAAAAGTGTATTAACGTGCAATCTGATTTTTAACAGAGCAGATGACAAAATATTTCTTCTCCTGCAGTTTTATTATTTTCATCTTTTAGAAAACTATACAGCATTCATGTAAATACATCCTGCAGTAGCAAAGCCACCATGATTTTATGTTACTTTACCAGAGTGATGAGATCTGTTTTTAATATAACTGTCTTCATTATTCCTCCCATACATGGGATCTTCTCGAACACAAATATTTCTGCAATTCACAATTGTTTCCAAATAATGGCTCAAAAGATTTTCGTAAATATACAAACATGGTAACAACTGAGCATTGTTTTGGAGAAACACTTCTAAGGATTAATGCATTGCAGGAAGTAAACAGGTGAATGCAAAGAAGGTATTACAAATTCCTTCTTAATCCACTAACCATTTTATTTAGGTTATGTAATTGGAGCCTTTGTTGCAAACAAAACTAGAAAAACGAAGTTCTAGCTGAGCCTTGCTTAATACAAGGTGTAAATAATCAAACTCAATCCATTCTTTCCACATTGCTGCTGAAGAAGCTGAATAGATGATTTGCTGTAACACACAAAATACAGATTCGACTAAAGATGTTTTTTGGGAAACTGGCTTTGAACCCATTATTCTCGTATAAAAAGATGGCTTTTTCCAGCAAAGTTTGATAATAATCACAAGAAGAATCAAAGGCCAATTTACAACAAAGCACATAAATAAAAAGAAAATAGCAGAGATTTTCTCTTTTTTTAATACGTTTTTAAAAATCAGACTTACTGGTATCTTGCTCCATAAGTAATATATTCTCTTAGAAAACAAAGTAAATGCTAAGTGTCCAACTAGGGATACAACCTTATTTTTTTACCATGACAAAATGGTAGTTATTCATGCATGGACCTACAGAGGGAAGTGAATTCTTAGACAGGAAAAAGTTAGCCAATTTGATTTCAAATTAGTCTTTTTTAATTCCATTTAATGGATGCAGAATTACACAAAAAAAAAAAATCAAACCTGGATAAATCTTAGTTTGAGAATGACCTCTTGCTTTTGCTAGTTGTGTGGAAACACTGCCAAACTTTTCACAGTTATGAAACAGATCTTTAGAAACTATTTACAATTGACAGTTATTTTGTTTGGTTTAGTTTTGTTTTTTTAACTATTCTGTCTAGTTAGATGTAATTATAGAAGTACCCCAGAAAATAAACAATACATTTGCCTAGCCACAACTTCTATCAGAAATGTCTTCTCAAAGTATGTGGGGCAGCTACCTTCACAACACTGTTACAGACTGACAGTATGATTCTGCTCATAGGGACCTTAGCTTTAGATGAGACAATGCAAGTTTTTGAAGGTCACAGAAGTCTGTATCAGGAAGGGAACATGAATACGGGGTTTTCTAGATTTAGACTGGTGACTTCAGCATAATTGTTTTCCTGCCTCTCCTTGTTGACATTGATTCTAACACCTGTGGCAGTGGGCCACAGATGGGCTTGAGGTTACACAGACATTTGTGATAGAGAGAGGGGCTGAAGTCACAGATCTTTATTTCTAGACTGAATCATCTTTTCTCAGTAAATGCAAAAAAAAAAACAAACCAAAAACAACTAAAAAAACAAAAAAAAACCTCCAAAACCAAACCAACAAACAAAAAAAACACAACCACCAAAAACAAACCCCTAAAAAAACCCCAAAAACAATCTGTAAATGAGTTGTAGGTGCATTCTGATAGCATAGGTATATAATAAACAACTTGGAAAAACAAAAGAAAAAAGGAGATACATCATTCCTACTTTTCAATTGATAAGGAATTACAGTGTCTCCAAAGTCTATTTGGTTTTATCCACTTCCCTTCTCTTGATTTTTGTGCTTTGTCCCTGTCCTTAACCTATGGCCCACAGAAAGAGTAAACAGTTGCTAACAGTGCCAATAACATTCAATAGTTCATGTTCCCCTGCTCCTTACCCAGGCTGAAGTAACCACATTTGGTATGCATTCCATTCTGCATCATCCTGGAAACCTGCAGCCTGAACCCATTTTTCAATTTAGCAGCAATGCACTCTGAACAGCAATATGTTACAAAGCCAGCTGGTCTTCCTTAAGCCTTTTACCCTCTTTTAATCTTTCAGTGTTCTATGGCCACCTCATCTACCCTTGGCTGCTGTAACCTTCAATCATGTATCATATTTGTTGTATTCTTTTACACTGCCTTAACCTTCCTGTTGTAAAGGGCGATGGCACTGTGATTAGCGTTAGAAAACAAAGTAATCTAATGTTCCAATTAATTCAGAGATGGAGAGGAAATCTACAGGTAAAAGAAGGTGAACATTCTTTGGTGTGTATTTAAAACAAAATAAAAGCAAATATTAACAAATCCAGTTAGTTTAAATTTATAGCTCCCTATTGCAGAAATTCATTCATAAATTTATATACATATGCATACTTCTACATACAAATACATACACCTATATGTCCACACACCTGCAAAGATGGCCGAATAGAGGTGCACTTGTTCGCAAACACAGACACTGCTTACATATGCCGTCACAGAAGAGCAAGATATATGGTTTTTACACAATGGCTTGGTTAGAATGATTATCACAGCAAGAAATGAACATTAACTATAGAGAGGCAAGCAATGTTCTATCTAAAAGTTTAGACAAACTGATCTCACAGTATAGAAACAGAAAAGGCTGACTTTGCAGTTAATTAAGAGAATTCAGAGAAAAATATGATCTTTAAATTAGATATGCATTAAAAATCTCAAACTTTTCAGGTCTTCAGATACAGAACACATTCAAGCTTCATTTTATAAAGTCTCTTTGCTATTTTTTTGATCTAGTGAAGATGGAGAATCATATGGATTTTTCTGTAGACATTAAGAATTTTAGCAATATAGTTAAAAGAAGTGACCAGAACTTCACTCATTAATCAAGAATCAAGTGACACTGTTTAAGTTCTAGCATTGTTAGTTTATATTCTTATACAAAGTTCTCAACCATTCAGAACTGGAGCACAAACATGATTGTGAGTATGTGTAACACAAAACAGTTTTAATCCTGAAAATCTGAAGTACAAAATTCAAATTCTAATATACCCTCCAGAATCTCAGAGTGTGTATCTCAGAGATAAGCCTACATAGTATATTTTGAATTAAATGCTAGCAGTAAAAAAGAAGCAATTTGTGTTCTAATACTGTCTGTCTCTATTCTTATTTTAGCCTGACATCTGGTATCACAGCAGATTTCTGCCACCAGCAAGGTCAGAAAACACAGACATCTCAACACTTACTGACTATAGCAAGCACTATTGCAAAGATTCTTATATGGGTTTGATGGCTTTTTTTTTTCTCGCATATACAAAACAGCTATGAAAAAGGCAATCTTAAAAATGTACAAAACCAGAAACCAGCATTAAAATGATCTAGTTAAAGAAACAATTATGGCATACAACGTTCTAAATGCAACTAAGTCAGAACACCATCATAAAGTCAGACATGATGGCTTCATAGTTTCTATTCTGCCATGACATATGTTTGCCTACACCTGTAGATGCTGCTGCATGCCAAGCATAGCTGTCGTAGCTCAGCAGTATACTGCACATAACCTCTACATCATGCACAGATCCCATCAGCCTAAAGCATCACATGCAGACAACTCCCCAGCTCCTAATGGAACACAACATCATTGTGCTACAAGGTATCTCAAAAAAAACCCAAAACCAAACTCCCACACTTCTTGAGCAAATAAGCTTCTGAGTTCATTAAGCTTAAGAAGCCAATTGTTTCCCTTACCATCTGTTAACTTATTACATCCTGAAGACTTGCCTCAGTCTCATGCACCATGGTTATTGGAGTATCATCTGTCCACCTGCAGTCCCGATTGGTTGGAATAGAGTATTTTTAGACACTAATTAGTAAAAAGACTTTTCTAAGAGAACCCTGCTGTCCTTGTGCTGCTGTCTACAACTCCTCAGCTGTGGACTACCAGAGAACCCAGCCCCACTGAAGCAGCAAAGACAAGAACCACCACAACAATGGGGTAGGCAGCCAAGCCTAACCCAGCACATAAAATGATGAATCAGACCATATACTACAGTCACATGAATTTTTTCTTCAGAGTATTGTTTTCTTTCCTGTTAGAATAGCAGACTCCCCAACCTCCATTTCAGGATGATGTGTAGCTCTTTCAAAGAATACAAAACCCAGAAATAATTATTCTTCTTTTAAAAAGAAGATTGTCTTCCCAACACCATTTAATAAACATGAACTTTAAAAGCGTATTTAAATCCCCTTTCCAATATCAAAGCAAATATTTTTTCAACTGCTATAGACACTTTTTTGTTTTCTCAGAGAAAATTGACTTTTAGATCATATAGACTCAGCGGGCCAAACTAATTCTTGCCTATCACTGGAGCTTGGTAAAATTGCACCAGGGAAGCATCTGGATCAAACATTTCTGTCTAAGATACACCAGCAGGAAGATGCCCAAACACCATAATCTTCCCCTGTTTAGCTCTTAAGCTGAAATCCCAGAAAAATGTTCCTACACAACCATTTTGATTCTAAATATATATAAACCTGTAACAATTATGAAAACAGTATCACATTTTGGAAAGCAAGAAATTTTTCATACTACTGGAGTGAAAAGCACTAAAGAATATATGCTTGTGATCCATCCTGGCTAAAGCCTGACAAAGGTAATTTGACCACAGAAAATACATCTGAAGTAAACATGGTTTCATTTACTGAGTTATTCTGAGTTGCAGCTTTATCATTCTTTGTTCCTGCTGCCTAATATTTAGCTGTAGACAGAACTTCTGTATATCAAGATGGATTAAACAGCCTTAGATTATTTTTTTTTTAATTCATGTTACTCCTTCCTTGACCACAAGAGGTGTATAAGAAAACCGCAGCACACCTATGTTAATATCATTATTTATAGTATTGTAGTAACCAGATGCCTCAGTCAGGGAGATACACTGCTGTTCTAGATAAAAATCAAAGGCAGAGGCACAGAGGATATTTCTCCTGAGGAGCTGAAGAAGTAGACTACAGCAGGATGACAGATACGAGCATCCTGAGGTTTGGATCTCTTTGCCATCTGCTGCCCACAGGAGCTGCCCTGCAGCTGCCTGCCAGCACATCACAACAGAAACCCAACACTGCATTATAGCAGGAAGCATTCCCAAATCCTATTGCCAGCAGAAGCAGCAGAGCAAGAGAAGATGTTTGAAGCTATTCTGCAATTCACTGCATCAGTTGAAGTTCTCTGAACTAGTAGCTTTAAACATAAATGCATGAAGATTAGTATTTTGTTAACATGACAAGTAATCTTACTGATGAAGGTTATGAAAATATCTAAGTCCCTTGAGAGTGAGATTCTCAAGAATTCAGCATATACCAAACTTGCTGCTTATTTCAGTGTTGCTTTGCAAGTCCATAGCTTTGGATGTGGCTGGTTCTTACCCCTCTGTTTCACATTTATCTTGCCTGTAAAATGGATGCATTAGATAGTCAGCTGGCAGGGTACCTTGGTTTGTATCACATCACAATGCATTTGAAAAAATAAAATAAAAAATATGGACAGCATAACAACATATTATACTCTAACTATTATCTACTTTGCAGGTAGGCAAAAGTAAGCACACTTTCCACATCTAACATACCTAGCAGGGCATGTGGTGAGGACAGTTACAGCTATTCTGAATATGCCAGTAATTCATCAGAGACTAGATCTGGAAAAATATCTACAGTGGACTTGACTGTGTACCTTTCTATAGTAGAGATAAGCAGTTATCCTGTTAAAGGTGCTGGAGACTACCTGCACTAATGCTGCTAACATATGCTTGTAGAAATAGGATCTAATTTCTCACACTATCAATGTTCTAGTATCTTATACTTCAACTCTGTGGGATCATGATTGTTTTGGGCAGGACTTCACCTTGGGATGTGTCCTTAATTTATTACCACAGGGTTGAGTAATGCACCCATCACAGTGCCATTCATGTTTTATTAAAATTAATTTCAAGGGAATGTTGTTTTTTAGGAAGCATGTATAGAACTATTTAAATGCTTTGGCAAAACCATACCAGCAATAAGGAATAATATTAATGTTTCCTTTTTTCATTCCTTATATCTTCAGATAAATGAATTCTAGCCTGAGTATACAAAGAAAAAAGGAAAAAAAACAGGAAACTCTTGCTATTTTGTCCCAGTTCCTCCAATTTCTTCAGTCTGTCTTATACCACTTCTCCTGGAAAGAGTCCCCTTTTGCTAACATCGATCTTTAGGATCTATCTGCATATCAGGGTTAGCAAAATAAAAAAGTTGTCTGTGAGGCATGGTTCTCCCTACCAAATGTAGATGGGTTTTCTTTAATCTCATTTCTGATCTTCACATGAATGCTTCTTTTAAAGTGCCTGTTTTCAGATCTTTGCTAGGCATGTGGGAACAGCAGAAAATAATTGCTTTGTGTGGTAGATCATTTATTGTCTGAGAGACCATTTTAAAGTGAAGAGATGCCACCTGCTATGAAGCTGTCTCATTTGGTAAGTGATAATTAAAGGCTAAAACTGGAAATGGCAAGAAAGAAATGTTGATGGTTTCTTGGAATATTTCAGTCACTTTAAAGTGAGGCGGATCCAGTAATTCCCATTTTACAAGGAAGAGAGAAAAGGAGGTGGGGGAGGGAGAGCATGCACACGTGTGTGTGCACTGGGTGTGGGTATTCTCAGGGAAATATTTAGCAATATACTGGCGCTTGTGACCAGGGGCACAAAAGGACTAACATTTTGTATGACAGGAAGCACACACACACACAAAGGCAGTCCTGTAACAAGAACTATTAGACATCAAATGCTTTCTGTTACACAGAAACAACTAGCACTGTTTCAGATGTATACAAGACAGAGTTCATACATCACCATCACACGCCACTGCTGTGGGCACTTTGCATATGCACCAGATGTGGTATAAAGCTGGTCTATACAGAAGAATCATTTGTCAGTGCTGCATTTTCCACAAACACTATCTAGCGTGGACAACAGCCTTTGCTGTAAGGAGAGCGGAACTGATAATTTTGTTATTGTGTCACAATACCGAGAAAAGGGAATAAAATTAAAGTACAAAATGACCTATCACATTTGTTTGACAGGTACTAATTCACTTTGATCTATCCCTCACCGTAATTTCATTGGCAGGGAAACCATACATATTCATAAATATGGGAGCAGGCTGCTGTTGTTCTGTTTGTAATTTACAGCAACAAAGAATTCATTTAGATTACCATACTTGAAGTCCCAAGGTGACTCTGCTGTGGTTACAGGTCCCCTGCTATGCAGGATACCTAACATAATAAAGAACAAAGCAAAACAATGATACACGGAGACCAGGGCTCCTGGGTAATCAATTCAGGTATTTACAGCTGAAACAATAGCTCTGTGCAAATCAGCATCATTACTACAATTTGCTGATAGAAACCTCAGGGAACTCAGGAAGCGGCTGCCTGCAAAGCAGCTGATTAATCTGAGTTACTTATGTTTTGTTAAAGCATTATTGTTTCCCATCATAATTAACAGTCAATGATTAAGAAAAGCACAAGGGAAGTATAACCAAATGTGTAAGATACACATCTCTTCTACCATTCTGCCCTTCCATATTGGTCATCAGACACATCTGTCCTGAAAAGGAATGAGACCAGTTACAACACTGTATACTGTAAAGCACCATTGCCAGACTCATCTGATTTTTTTTCTTTTCTTAAATGTTTGTTATTAATCTTGCAGACTTCTGAAAAAATGTAACCATGGACTCAGGGAGAGCCAATTTAATCAATCTACTGCTTCTTCTCCTTTTGAGGGCTTACTGTCTCCTCATTCTCCTTTTCCTACTGGAAAAGCAAACCTCAGAAAGAACAACTTCATTGGCACTGCCTCTCCTCCAGTGTTTTGTCTGATGAAGGCAAGGTGTCCCACAGGACCACATCTTTCATTCCTAGTGGAAAAGATCCTAATTCTGCCTATTCTTATGTTTCCTTAATTTTCTACTAATGCAAAGAAAATGGCATTTATGCACACTTCAGAATGTTCCTGCTTAGAACTAGCAATTTGTTTTAAAGAGAGGATGAGGCAGACTGACTCACTTCCCCTGTCCATGAAACAAAGGTGTACAACTATTCATATTGAGTGTGAAACAACCTTACACTGATTTGCAAGCTGGTTAGAAAAAATGAAAAGCAGAAATTACTTCTGCAGAGAGGGGTATCTTCAACATTTCCCAACGCAAGGATGTTTTAAGAATGTTTCTGCTTACAAAGAAATTAGATGGTCTAGTTGATACACCATTGCCTGTAGCACTGTCAGAGTAATAGTTGCTTAAACCTGCTTTTGCCTCAGTAAATGAATAGTCATTATCCGATTTTTCTTACGGCTGCTGTAGGCTGCACCTAAAACAACTACACAGTTGTACAGTGGCCAAAAAAATTCTGAATTTCACATTAAAAGGCAACTCACTTATAGCTAAACTGAGACATGTCACATACCTCAGTCACTAGTTTGTTTTCATAGTGAATATTTTGGTTTCTTCTTCTACTGTTACATTTTTCAAAAGCACCTATTCCATGTTAATTTTCTGACTCATAAAGTGTATGAGACAAAAACATCAGAGAAAACAGTATTCTGAGCATAAACTGAAATTCTTATAACACAGCATTTCCAATACGGATCCATTCCCTTGTAGCAAGCAGAGAAAGTCTGGAAGTATCCTGTCAAACGAGGGAGTTCTGTCGTCTTCCAAGGATAATGCCAGGCGCAGTTTATGTAGGCTTAGGATCTCTAGATACTGGATGGAACTGAAAAATACTGCAAAGTGCATGGGGAGTCTCTTCACAACAGAGTAGTCAGCTTCCTTAATGAGAAACTGAGACATTCTTCCTTGAAATTGGAAAAGTATATGCTGAAACTCTTACTGCTGTGTTTCTGCCTGTATGCACGTACCCAACAACTTTGGCACCATACAGAGTATCACAGAAATGATTTTTCCTCAGACGCTGCCAGCACTAGCAAAGTCGCTTAGTCAGTGACACTGCCTCGCTGCACTTAATGGGATCATAACATCCTGGGCTGATAATGAACTGAAGTGTGACTAGAAGTTTTCATGAGAACACATATGTGAAAGGTATTTTAGAAAAGAACAAGAAGAATACATCCCTAGCTATAATGTAAGCTATGAAACAAAATAAGATGCTTGGGTGTTTTGGGTTTTTTTTTGTTTCTTTCTTTTTTGGGTTTGTGTCTTTTTCTTTTCTTTTTTTTTTTTTAAAAAAAGCCTAAAAATAATTTAGGAAGAAATCAGTGACTGAAGCAAGCAAGGCACCCAACTTCTAAAGTTACGATGGCAGCAGTAACATTTTTGAGGGATATTACTATTGTTTGAACCCAGGCTTTGAATTGGGCTGGAAATTAAACCTCATGGCTGCTATTTTCTAACAGCATTAAGGGGGAGGGAGGTGGGGAAGTCTCTTGAAGTCTTTTTCTTTTTTTTTTTTTTTTTTTTTTATTTTTTTTTTTTTTAGAAAGAGCAAGAAATAGGTAATGCTGTGAGACATACAATAAAAAAAAATAAAAAAAAAAAAAAAAAAAGCCACACACACACATAGTAGTTTTGTGTCCATGTTCATTCAGTCCCCTCCTGTATACTAAGGTGAAACTGCACACATTCAGATTGAATCTCCAAAAGATTACAATGCCTAGGAAGTCCTTTGTATTTTAATTTTGGAACATTAAACCTAAATAGGCTGAAAAAGAGCTATTTTGTTTGCTCCTTATATATATATATATATGTGGGATAACCTCATAAAAGGTTGTTCAGGCCATCGCAAAGCTTTTTTTCCCCACTATGTTATTTCCTTATGCTTTGGATAGCTTTTTTGATATGTTCCCATGTGACAGGTTATCCATCCAAAGCAACTACCCTTCTCTCAAAGAGATACAGATTACTCCATTATACCCCTCATGATTCAACCTGCATTTTCTGTTTCCTACTTTGCAAAGAATTGCATGGTACTTTCCCACAGAATTGCAGAGATGAAAGCTCCTGCCATTCACTGCTCAAGTATAAAACTATGGCATTTCTATTGGTCACACTTCTAATACCAAATTGTCATAGAGCTGACCTTTCAGAATCACTATCCGACAGTATCAACTATTTAGAGAAAGATTATTGCAGAAACTTAGAAGCAGTAAAGAACAGAACTCAGTTCAGATAGGACATATGATAATTTGCTAGTAACTTAAAATCTTTAAATCTATCAAAGAAAATAAAAACACCCTGATGGAATGAAGTATCAAAAAGTGAGTAGAAGCTAGACTGTACACAATCTCCCAGAAGGTACTTATTGGAGATAAAAACGATTTTGTGGACCTAACAAATGAAATATGAACAATTTTTTGTCATAAGTTGTTACCTTGCAGTTGGTCAAATTTAGCCCCACACCAAAATGTTACATGCCAAAGGAGACTCACGTGGAAATAATTTTTACGCACTCAGGGTAAATAGAGCTACAGGCAGTAAATAAAACACAGCTAGGACCAAATTCTAGATTCAAAGCATTATACTTTTAGTTCTAATCACTTTAAACTACTTAAGTTTCACATAAAATTCAAGAAACAAGAGAATAAACTGAGAAAACAAGTCTAAGATGATAATAAATAAAAACAAGACAGTCCAACCTAGAGAAGTATTTAAGAAATAGAAAGGATGAAAAAGTAACATTATTTTTTTTAAAAAAAAGCATGTTTGGAAAATGGGACTCAATCACCAACTGTAAAATATATTTTTCTGCAGCAAACTGATATTGAGAGGCATTTTAATTGCATATTGTTATGGTTTCCCTCCCACCCTAGAATATGCCTACCACAGATAGATACAGCCTGCAAAACACACTGAAGTCCAACTGCTCTTTCTTCGATATTTAATGATTTTGGAAGAAGTAAAATACCATAATCTTCAGTGATGGGCTTGACACTTGTCCTCTGCTTTATATGACAGTGTAACATTAAGTACTGAAAGAAGATTATTTATGAAATACTGAGGTTGTAAAGCACACAGAAAAAAAATATTAAGAATGGTCAAACAGTATATAATAAAGAAATAATTAGGTAAAATGGAGTACATGCAAATTTAGCATAAACAATGAAAAAAACCCCCTCCAGATGCAACCTACAAATACGTAGAATATAAGCTTAAATTGGATATTCTGCAAGTTCTGTTCTCAAATGTTATTTAACCTAGACAAAATCTCAGGGGTTTTCTTACAGAGCAAACTTACACAGGAAACATAACCTTGATAACCTTAACTGTTTTCGGGGGCTTTTTACGGGGGGTGTTTGTTTCTTTTTCCTTTTCTGAGCAAGATGTAGCTAAGCTTAGTATATGTGACATAATGGAAAGGTCAAGATTAGGAAATAAAAATGGCCACAAAATAAGTTGTAGAATTCTGTAATTGACACTAACCTGGCTGTAATCATGGTCAGGAGAATGATCCACCAGCAACAAATGTAAAGTACAGTGCAGTGAATCTACTTCAGTTTTTTTGGGGGTACCTTGTCAAGCATTACCCACACTAATTGGCAGCATCCAATATCTGTGAGTATCAGCTTTGTATTTGAGACAATTATTAAGCATTGAATTTAAAAAACCTTTACATACCAAGATAACTATCTCTCTATTTTGGTATTTGGTAAAGATATGCTTTTGTGAATTATTTATTTTACCCTCTTGAAAGGCAGAAGTATTTCAGTAGTCATGAAACATCCTTGATTGTCAAAATACACATGTAGGTCACAAAGTGAGCAAAGCTTCAGCCGCAAAACTGTGTTTTCAGAAGTCCCATGAAATTATCTCCTTACCTAGAAGGCATCATTAAAAGAGATTTAGAAAAGTAGAAGGGAAAAAAAAAAAGATTATTTTGAAGGCAGGAGTTGAGAAGGTTTTAATATCTCACCCAGCACAGAAAATTCATGCCATTGCCATTTAAAGTCATGACAATAATATAGCTATACTCATAAAATCAGCACATAAAATATTTCACTCTATAAGCCTTTCTAATTGTTGGGTTTTTTTTTAAATCAAACATACAAAACTGAAGGTTGCCAATCAAATACAAATAAGCTGGAGCACTGTGGTGCTGGAAAAAAGGAAAATCCTGCAGACCTCAGAAGAGATTAAGTCAGGGTTTTCAGGATAGAATGAGACATAGAGGTACTTGGTACAGTGAGGGAGAACATACTCAGACAACAAAGCATCAAAAATTTGACAGCAGTGAAGCAGGCTAAGGGAAATAATATCACTTGAACCAAAACTGTTATAAAGGTCTGAAATTTTCCATAGAAAGAATATAATACAGCAGTGTATAAAGATAACACCATGGTATCAGGTAAAATAAATAATTCACAAACAGACAACAATTATTCTGCTGTTTTTTCACAGTAATAACCTCAAAACTAAACCTTCCACTTTAAAAGAGGAACAATAAACACTGAGGGAAATACTATAACAGATTTTAACAGAATAGCAAAGGGTAGAAAAGATGTAATTTAATAAGGGAGAAATGAAGTAACTTAGTTGCAATTTTAATCTAATCAGAGTGGCCTCCATAAAGGTTTCTTTGGAGATATCATAGAAGGCATAGCTGGTGGCACAGATTGCTGTCACCTCTAACGCTGCAATGTCTTTTGGGAAGGTTATGTATCAAAACCAGGTTTATAAATACAACTTTGTTTTGCAAGTTGCATAGATGACAGCTGAAGGACAGAACATACAGTTGCTTCTGGAGAGGAGAAAATGCATAGGTTTGATTCTAAATTAATAGAAGTATAAAACCAGCTTACTGAAGGGCAATGTTAGGTAACTCAACCCATGCAAAACCCTTTATTTCTGCACCAGTCATGAGTCAGAACAAATCCTGAGCAAAGCTGCTGGTGGTGACGGGGAGGATAACATTACCAGTATTCTACCAGCATGTGAGAGCAATATGGGTCAACTTCAAAAGCTATTAGGATTTTGTCTTCTACCTTACACAATTGGTCTAATTCCAGAAAAGCGTTTGAGTACAAATTGTATCACTGCTATGCAGAAACCACTCATTAATTCCATGCAGTAGGGAAGGGGGAGAAAAACTAATGCTGTGCAAAAAGCAGCTATGAGATCATCAACAATTTTGGACAGCATGCATGTTTTCAAAAGGTGGCATTTATATAACAGCCTAATAAAATACGTTGATACTACTGAAATGCAGGCAGTGATGCAGTTTTAGGCTTCAAAGGTGATAGGAGTTTTCAGCAGACTAATTTCACATACACAGCGCAAGTATACTAGCATGTCTGCTGAGGCAAAAAGAATATACATTTATTCAGAACTAAATCATCACTTCAAACATCTCATCAGGATTAACCATACCTCCCCAAAGCATGAGGTCACATAACACAATTGCCCCTTCACATTCTAAACTAGCTAAAGATTAATTATTTAAAAAACAAAAGAAAAAAAACAAAAAACAAAACCAACCAAAAACAAAAAAACAAAACCAAACCAACCTTTTTTTTTTAGTTAGATCAAATTAATTTATTCATTACATACTCTCACTGTAACATCCTGTTGCCAGAGATAATGGATTTTGACTATTGATGTGTGTTTAAAATCCATTTCATAACTAAAATATTTATTTTTCTTTTGGTTCCTCAACATTGGATCCATGAACTGTCAATTGTGTATAAAAACATACTTGAAAATAAACCTTTCGCTCTTTTTAAAATACTTTGTCCTGGCATGCATGAAGATGCTGGTCCTGCTTTTTCTTTTAATTCCTTGTTTGAATGGTAAGCAATTTTGTCCAAACATGCACAGTTTTTCCAACAAATATTTTCTGAATACTTCCTATTAAAATATATCAAAATCCCAAATGCATCGATCTCTTCTTATGGAAAAATAATAAATAAATACACACACTCTCTGCACTGGATCTCAGACCTAAAAACAAAATCCCACCCATCGTAGCAATTAGCATCCTCACCTGAAACTGATGTTTAATCCCCAATATCACATTGAGGAAGCAGCCCTTAGATCTTTTAACAACAGGGAGAAAAACACTTATATTTGCAACCTGCTTTGTGGATGCGTTGTTTGATTAAATGACTTGTGACCAGAAATTCCTTTTCTCTATGAAGTAATTCTAATAGTGACCACTTTTAGGTGAAAAAGCTACAGTTTTTCTGGAACCTGAATACGCACTGTACAGGGCTTGCTGGTTGCTTGCTTTTTCCAACAACAATTTGCAAGCAGCAAGCCAGCTAAATCAGCTGATTCAGTGCAGTCACGCCAATTTTACACTAGCCCCACTGGCAGCTGAGCAAAACATCAAGGTTGTTTAAACAAAAAATGTATGAATACTGCAACCATTTGTACAAACTTCTCTAGTTCCACTTACATCTACAAAGCCTTCTAAAAACAATAAGCTGTTCTGCAGGGAAAATTATCATTTAGCAAGGACCTGCAGTTAAGTCTGCTTCCTCACTTTCCTTTGTTGCAAGTCACATGTGCAAGAAGGCAATGCAAGCAAATCTTCCAGTGTTTCTTTCAGCACATGAAGGAAGCAGCTGGCATAAACAGACCCAAAATGGATAGCATCACATTCCTGAATAAAAAAGATTAGGATGTCAAACCAAAGCGTATGGTGATCTGTGCTAAATGCTCACACAACTCATTCCATCTTACTGTTTAAACAATGTATAACTACTGAATTCGTTTTAGCAAGAGGTGTCAAAGTCTCTGAAGAAACCCCACTCAGGTATAGTGATTCCAGACATTTTTGTTCTCCAACTCTATCAAAAATGTCTTATGATTTTTTTGTAGTTTTAGTTGCCAAAATTTATTCTCTGACAAGCACTGCACATCCTGAACAAACGGAAAAAAAGCTAATATGAATAAGCCTTTGTTCTTCTGTTGGTGTAGTTAGCCACTACTCACATATTTAAACATATGTTTAAATGACATGCCATACCAGGACTGGAGTACTCAAGAGCATTGCAGAAACAACCTTTCATTGACATCTGATTATATACACGGTAAGAAAAGCCAAATTGAAATAACTATGAAATGCAATGTTAAGAAACAACTGAAAATGGACCCTTTTACCCGTATATTTTTTTACTCTTGCATATGGTAAATATTATGACAGACATCAGTAAATACTAAGTGGAAAAATTTCTTTTAAGACTACTATTTTTATGGAATACTCTGCCCAAGTGACAAAACCTACTATTTCACATTGATATTTAAAACTATGGACAATACAATACTAATACGCTTCATACTGGATTCTTAAACAAAAAATCTTCTATAGTACAATTCATCTACATGACTGCTTTATGCACATATAAAACATCCAAAAAAAATTCTTTTAAAACGAAGAAAATAAAGATGTTTGCTGGTATGTCGTAGTTCAAGCCCAGCCGGCAACATGGAATCACGCAGCTGCTCGCTCACTCCCCTCGTCCTTCCTTCCTCCCCCCGCTCCCGGAGGGATGGGGAAGAGAATCAGAGGAATGTAACTCCCACAGGTTGAGATAACAGCACTCCAGTAACTATGGTATAATACAAACCACTACTGCTACCAATAATAATGATAAGAGGAATAACAAGGGGAGAGGACACAACCGCTCACCACCCACTGACCGATACCCAGCCCGACCCGAGCAGCGATCTGGGCCTTCCGGGTAACTCCCCCCAGTTTCTATACTGGGCATGACGTGCTGTGGTATGGAATCCCCCTTTGGCCAGTTTGAGTCAGGTGTCCTGCCTCTGCTTCCTCCTGGCTTCCCCTCCGCCCTGGCAGAGCATGAGACTGAGAAAGTCCTTGGTCAGAGTAAACATTACTGAGCAACAACTAAAAACATCGGTGTTATCAGCATTGTTCCCAGACTGAAAGTCAAAAACACAGCACTGCACCAGCTACTAAGGAGGAATAAAAATGACTGCTGTAGCTGAACCCAGGACATGGTATTAAAAATGTCCTCCTGCACATTCTTGATAGATCTAATGTAAAGCCCTCTTTCTCTTTTTCCTCCCATTTTCCCTTTTCTTTTGAACTAAAAGATAAACAAACTAAAGTTCTTTGCAGAATCTAATAAATATAGAAGGGAGAAGAAGAGGGACAAGGGAAGAAAAGGCTTTAAAGGATATTCTCCTGCTTCCTTAGGAGCTTAATACAATCTTACGAACCCCATGGAAAAGGAAGAAATAACATATTCTTACATTTCGAAAAGAACTAAAAAAAGGAAAGGGACATGAACACAGAGTAACAGTATCCTATGTCTTGATCAGCAACTAGAATTGGAAGAAATGCTCACTTTTCTGTAACACATTTTGAAATGCCGAAAATAGTGCCCACGATGCCCAAAATATTCATTTTCATCAGAAATATTTTAGCATGTTTTAATACTAGTGTTAATACTTTAAACCCTGATAAATAGCATTTGAATTGCAAATATGTATATTTCCTAGAAAACAGGAAGCTCTTATATGATATGAAAAAAACCCAAACATATATCTCCCTGAAAACAAGGGGTCATTACAAGGTTCTTAGGATAAACAGCAAAGTGAAGGATAAAACATATATAATACATCTTTTTGCGTGCATACAGATTAGCAGAGATTATCAGAAAAAATGGCAAATGTTAGAGCGAAGACCCCTCTCCAGTGATACTGATTCTCATGACTCCAGACGTTTCCAGAAACATGTCTTACTCTCACAAAAACAAAAAAGAAAAAAATAAAAAAAAAAAAAATCATCTGAATACTACTATTAGATCTGTTTCCTGTGACAAAACACGTTATTAATTCCTACCTCACAGAGGGAGACTCATTAAAGATATTCCAGTACTACTTTTTGGATGTGAGGATAGCATTCAGAAAATGTATAAAGGATCAGATCAGTCTAGGCCGTGACTGAGCAAAGCACGTACACCTGCATTTAAATCCTGCTGATTTTGATGGGATTATTCAGATGCAATAAGATAAATACAGGTTTAATTGCTTACTGAGCTGAGGCCACAATTCAGGTCTAAAAGTTCTGCAGAACTTCAAGCAACCATGGAGACCCTAACAGCGTACTAACAACACCTCTATAGAAATATAGAGGTAACTCTAAACATTGTATTAAATGAAAGACATCAGAGAAAATTATTTCTCAGTAGATTCAATGTCTGTTATTTTTCCCAGGATAGGAAGATGCGCTACAACCAGAGCAGAAGTGGCCACATTGCCACAGTGGCACATGAAGCAGTCATCTCTCACAGGAGCGCAGCACTTTTAACACATGAATTTCTGTATTTTCTCACCATTCTTTCTAGATCCAGGAACACTGGAATACCTTAATTTTGACAGACAAAGAGCCCTTTAAAAAGTCTGAGTTTTTGTTACTTGGGCTTTTTGATAGGAAGGAATAAAAAGCAGGGATAAGGCAGGGGGAGCACTCTAACACTTCCTGTAACTTGGCTTCAGTAACAGTGTCTTCAAGACACAACTACTTTTCAGTCTTGCCTTCTGTTTTCTTTTGACGTTTCCACAAAACCTCAGTATCATCTGCCATTTTAATGATTTCTTAAAATAATGGCTTGCTTCCCTGTTTGCGTAATACAAATTTGACTTTAAAGACACAACACCTGGTAATGAGATTGAGAGGGATGTGTAGAATGCTTTAAATCATTATTTTAAATTGCTTAGATTTCTAGAAAGTGATGTTTCATTAAGCAAAACAATTCAAATACAAACAGAGTTAGATAGTCAAAGGTACAATAATTTACAAGCCTTTAAATAACAGAAGTTAGTTTTGGAACAAGATTTTCATAGCTTGCCAATGTCACTAAATAATGATAAATGTACTACTTTTGCATGTAGCAAATTACGTATTTTTGAATAGCATGCGAAAGAAATGAGGTCTTAAATCAAAAATAAGGTACACTGTTAAAATAGCCGTTCTGATAATTTAGCTAACAGAATATAGTTATCTGGATGTTCTTAATGTCTTACATAACTTTCTTCGAACTCATATACCAAAATGTTTTGAAATAAGTATTTATAGTCTCACCATCTTCTTTTGTGGCTGGACAGTGAATGTCTCAAAAAGAGAGTCTTTAAGTGAGACTCTTTTCTGAGATTCTTGAAAGTTTGGCCTACAACTGAAAAGTTGTAGTACAAAGGACAGGATAATGTATTAGAAATTAGAACCTGTACAATAAAGCAGACAGTAGAACAAGAACTGTCCAGAGGTTGCCCCTTACTAAGAACTTGCAGTATCTAACTACTTGAAGGGAGTTTTAATATATGTATTTCTATAACTAATAATACACAAGTTGTTAATGAAATTTATAGATAACTACCTAAAATCCAGAGATGAAAAAAAACTCCCACCAGCTTCCACTGAAACCTGAGAGCATACACTACCTTAAGGAGCACTAAGCAGGTTCTCCAGTCTGTATCTGTGTGCTCTAGAGGATCTCTATTGATACAGCAATCCATATTTGGCTACCTTGTGTGATATAATCATACATTCCTTAACAGAACAAAGCATGTACACAAACCCACAAACCTCTACAGGTAATCATAATTGCCTTGTTTTTCTTTTTACTACTTCAACCATGTGTTCCTTAAATAAATAGGTTTAAATAACATTTGTCAATACCAAAAAAGAAATATAATAAATAAGCCACATCAAGCCTCCTCCTTCCATCCCCAGTTTTCCTTGTGGGATAAACTACTACCATTAAAAAAACAAAACAAAACCCAACCAAAATACACAACTAAAACCAAAACAAACCAAAACCAACCACACTCTATAAGATAACAGCCTTATTGGGGAATTACTTGTCTAGAAGTCCATCATTTTCAGGGTGGGGTTAGCATAATCCAAACTTTAACAAACAACTTTATAGTTTGCCATGAAATAGTTAACTGTGGCTTGTTAGATGAGGGGTGTGCAGCAGAATTCAGCAAGGCTTTCAATGCCATCTCCCCAAAGATCCTCATACAGAAGCTGATAAAGTATGGGCAGGATAGGCAGGCAATGAGGTGGACTGAAACCCAGCTGAAAGCCAGGCTCAGGCGTGGTGATCAGTGGCATGAAGTCTAATTGAAGGCCAGTGACTAGCAATGTATCCCAAGGAGCAATACTGGGTCTTATCCTGTTCAACATTTTCAGTAATGATCTAGATGATGGGGCAGAGTGTACCCTCAGCCGGTTTCCCTATACAAAGTTTGGAGGAGTGGCTGGTCCACCAGAGGGTTGCACTGCCATCCTGAAGGACATCAATAGGCTGGAAAAATGAGCTGACAGGAACTTCTTGAAGTTCAACAAAGGAAAGCACAAAGTCCTGTACCTGGGGAAGAAAAATTCCAGGCACAAGTATATGATGGGGCAGATCAACTGGAAAGGAGCTTCGCCGAAAAGGACCTGGGGGTTGTGGGGCACACCAATTTGAACATGAGCCAGGAATGTGCCTTTGTGGCACAATTGTGAGGGTCACCAATCACCAGCAAAGGTTGCCCAGGGAGGTTTTGGAATCTCCATCCTTGAAGATACTGCAAAGCTCTCTAGAAATTGTCCAGGCATCCTGCTCTAGCTGATCTTCCTTGAGCAGGGGGCCTGGACCACATGACCTCCAGAGGCCCCTTTCAACCTCCATCAATCGACAATTTCATGATTCTGTGATATGCAGGCATATGAAGGAAAACTAACGCTGTCAGAGATGATACCAGTGGCTCAAACAGCAAACTGCTGAGATAAGCCAAGCTGTTAGATGAATGCCACTCATTTAATTTCAGATATCCATCCCCCCTCTCGCCTTTTCTTTTAAATCAGTACAGAAACTGCATTTTTCTGGTTTTAGTATGAGGTATGTTAGCAGGAACAGAGAGCTCTAACCCCTTTGCTCTCCACAAATACTTTCTAGATTGCTACGGATGACAATCAATTTACTTGCCTGCTCAAAAATGAATAAAACAAAAAATAATAATTTCATTTAAATGAAGGAACAACAAAGTTTTCTATTTTATGAAGGTCATGTTATTTAATTCAGACACCCAGGTTCTGTAACAAGTTTTTTTTCAAACACAGATACTCTTGTAAAGTGAAGCCACTCTAGTTTTGACCTAGCCATAATGGAATATCTAAATTCTGAAACAAGAAATGAATTATTCTGCCTCTGACCATGGAACTCCTTTAGGCCTTTCAGAGGACAGAAGCAGAAGACTACATATTTTGTTGCTTATGTAGGCCAATTTGAACATCTCATACTGGGATGAAGCCTTTTAAAGCGCTGTCTGACTTATGTATAGGCACCACATTGACTGGGAGACAATTCCTGTGCTTGTATTATCAAGCAGGCACGTCATAGTCTTGATTTTTTTACTTGAACTTGTGAAAAAAGCCAGGCTTTTGCAGTATTCTGATTTTCATCAAAAGCTATACAAATGATACCCAGAATATTTCCTGAGGTTTTTTTTTTTTTAGTATTAGACAATGGAATCTAGAAGTTACTGTATTAAAATGGAAGAAAAGCCAGTGAGTTGAATGCGAAGTTTTTTCCCCTTAGTATTCTGTACTGAGAGCACTCTGAGTGCCTTTCACAAGCACTACTTAATTTTCGAGTTTAGCTAATCATATCTCTGATTTTTCATCTTCTTGCTGTGCAAAGTTTATATTGTAAAAGCAGAAAAAAACAAACCCAAAATATCATAATAGCTGGAGAAGATATTAAGCATATCAGACATACAGAACGCTTTGCGTTTAAAACACAAAAGAGGGATTGTAATGGGAAAATTCATAAAATCTGTAGCACAGAAACTAAACAAAGAGAAAAATACTACAGATTGCCATAAGCCAGAATCACCCAATAGCATTAAAGAGAAAGGAATGACCACTAGAGTGTATGAGATACTCTAAGTACCCCTCAAGGGCCTGTGCATGCTTCACTTGCTTTATGTGAAGCCTTGCATCCTTTAGAGTACAATGTTGCTAATCAGTTCTCAACGTCACAGCTGAACACAAGAGAGCCTGGTTGTGCATCTGTAGAAGATACTTATTTCTGGAAAAATTATACTTCTATTGATGTGAAATGATACGCGGTTATGCGGCACATAAGTCCAAACCTGCAAACACTTGTCCCTATTGACATCATTAAAAATAAAAAAACAAACCCACAAAACTGTTCACAGAATCAAAGTCTAAAGGGTCAAATGAGAGTTGTCTGAGGCGCCTGCACACCCATTACAGGGTTTCCAGCTGACAGGAGAAAATGCTGAAGGTAAAAGGAAGTACTATGTCCACAGTAATGTGTCATTGCCATTCAGATCTGGGTAACTATGGCAGAATGAGATGAAGAATAGTAGGAGATTTAGCTTTGTTCTCTTCTTCCTCCCTTGTGTTGTCCAGTACAACTTCCTCTCCCATTAAAGGAGGAGGTGGGATAAGGAAGTGAAACTAGCCAAGGCAGCACAGCAGGAAGCAAACTGCAGCTCTGAGCAGTTGTTCTGCTTCTCCATTAAGCCCAGGACAGCACAGTTACACAGTCTTTGAGGAGACTTACATTTTGCCAAGTGAACCATAGCACACTATTAGGTATCAACTGAAACTAAAGTTCTAATAAGAAAATATAGGCATTATCAAAATTGTGGAATAATTATAACCCATTTAAAAATGCTATATGAAAGAAAAAAAAAAGCAAACCAAAACAAACAAAACAAGCAAACAATAACAATCCAAACAGCTTGCTTGGTTTCATTGGAAGAAAACTGCCAACCAACGAAACATAATGGACCAAGCAGCTGAAATAAAAATGGATCACATAGTCAAGCTGCTAAGAAAGAAGCGGAGAGAATTACCCAAGTTTGGCATTACTTGAGTACCTGTTGGCTCCCAAGAGTGACTCAAATGAGGAAATCTTACTGATGGAAAGGTGATTTAAGTGACGGTTAATATCAACACAACTTTTAATTCCTAACAATGATCATAGAATTTCCATGGGAGAAAAAAGAAAAGAAAAAAAAAAAAAGGGAAGAAGATGAAGGGTTCCAGTGCAAGAAGGTAACCAATAGAGTGACTGAGGCATAAGACAGTGATCAGTTCTTCCTGGGAAGCAGCTTAACAACCTTGCCATTCATAACTGTAGGACCTGGTAGGGACCAATTTACCCAGCTGCATTATCATGACCATTCTTCACTAGCCACAGAGGCCATGAGTACTCAAAGTCAGAAACTCAAAAACTCCTCTACTCCTAGGGATCATCATACTTACCTCTCGAGGATGGTGAAGAAGTAAAAGCTTTTAAAAAGAAGCCGCTTGATTTAATACCTACTGCAGGATTTTTATTTCTTTTTAAAATGAGTCTTTTTAAAACAATTACTTTAGCAGATACACAGACAAGAATATGCTCCCACAAAAATGTAACAACTATATATTCATCATTTCAGCCAATATTTGGAGTACAAGAACAAAAAAGAGCTATTTTTTGAAAACTCAATGACAGAAATCTTTGAAATGCCTTTTCTCTCTCCTTACTTTGGTATTTTACTTTAAACACAAGATTAGATTACAAATGCACTGAACTGAATAAATGACTTTCTGAAGCTGTTTTATCTTTATATAACCCGACTGAACCATACTGCTGCTTCACGTTCACCACATGCTTCCTGATCAGGACATGGCCCGATTCCTTTTCAGGCACATATACCAGAAGTGATTAAATATAACTTCTTTTGTCAGAAAATTCAATACAAGTCAGCCAGTCTGGAGGCTCTGTAGGGAGCAAAGACATAGCCTTGCTCATGAGTATAGTTCAAGACTGACATCAGCATTGTCAATCCGTTTGCATGAAGAGGTTGGCCAGACTCATAAAGGTAACATCTCTGAGTGCAGTCAGCTTTGTTGAACAGGGTATCTCAAGAGGCTGGCCCTGGGTTTCTTGGCAGCTGTTTGTATGCTACTGACTTTAGTGGTCACAGAGAATGTACCTTATGGGAAGAGGTTTGACTGTTCTTTTTGTTACTGTGAACAAAACAAGAAAGAGGAATTGTATTTGGAATTCGAAAAATGCAAATGGCATTTGCATGCCAAGAGTACTGTCTCTGGTTTCTAGTTTTACCAGAAATATGGGCAGACTTGTCTCCTATGCAAAGTGAAATAAGAAGAGTGTAATTGCTGGGGAGGAAAAATGTTTTAAAATGTTTCAAACAGTTAAAGATTGCTTATAGAGAAGAAATCGAGATAAAGAAAGAAACAAGTCCATACACATATGTACTTATATATGTATATATTCATATATGTGTACATGTGTTATATGTAAATAATTATGAAGTTTCAACACTCCATTTTGTTTAATAAATCTGTAGGCGTACATATACTTAGAGTGACAGAGAACTAAGACTGACTCAGAGAAGTTCATTGTTGAAATATATAGCTATAGAAAAAATTCCGAGGAAGCTCGGAAATCTTCGCACAAAGAAGCTGCACTTATGCCAATTCATGCAGTCAGCAGACTAGGCATCATTTTTTCCTTTTATCTTCCTATCTAAGCCATGCACATTTGCTCTACTATTTTAATCATTATTCATTAATAGAGAACAATTCCATTAGTATTTTCATCCACAGCCTCAGTTGACCTCCAAAGATCAATTGTAAGACAGATCTTCTCTGCAAAAGGAAGTTATATCAATGTAATTGGAGAAAGTATTTAAAAAAAAAAAATTGAAAAATTTTGATGGACAACTACTTTTTTCCATCCTGCTGTTGTGGTTCAAGCCCAGCTGGCAACTTGGAACCACACAGCCGATTGCTCACTCCCTGTGCTGTAGTATGGAATACCCCTTTGGCCAGTTTGGGTCAGGTGTCCTGTCTCTGCTTCCTCCTGGCTTCCCCTCCCCCCTGGCAGAGCATGAGACTGAGAAAGTCCTTGGTCAGAGTAAACATTACTGAGCAACAACTAAAAACATCGGTGTTATCAGCATTGTTCCCAGACTGAAAGTCAAAAACACAGCACTGCACCAGCTACTAAGAAGGAGAAAAAATGACTGCTGTAGCTGAACCCAGGACACCTGCTTACTGCATTTCAGTGTTCACTAATAAGGAATTACTTTTAAATTTGTTTGTACTGATATAAAAACATGTTTTCATTGGTGCCATTGTACTGGGAAAATTTTCTTAATGGTCTCCATTGTCATCAGTCTTCAAATGTCTGCAGGCAGCTCCCTTAAGGTGTCACAGACACTAGCAAAACTTAACAAGAAAGCCCCTATGATTTATTTCTTGTAATTTTTAAACCCTGTGGTAAATCAGCATCTTTTTGCACCAAGTTCATAACAGTTATTTATAAACAATTTTAACTTGACTCTATATTCCAAGTTCCACAGGGGGACAGAATTTATTTTCATTGTCCCAATCCTATCTTGCTCTGGAATCACATTTAACACTAAAATGCTTATTAGTATTATACAGAAATAATATTTCTGTATCACTTAGTATTTTAAAATTGCTAAGTTTTAAAGAAAACATTTACCAAAGTATATTAAATGAAGTTTTATGCAAATACAGTCATTTGGAGGAAGAAAGAAATTTCTCTGTAAAAGGTCTAAGAAAGTTTGAACACTACTGGTTTCTCTTATAGAAAAAATAAAAAAACCCACAAACTGGATTCAGAAACTGTCTTGTCTTCAGAGTCAACCTTTAATAATAACAAAAAAACGAGAGCGAGGAAGAGGAAAAAACAGCCCTGAACGATCATGATCCGCTAAGAAAAAAGTATATCTAGCTAATAATCCCATTAAATTTACATCATAGAATCATAGAATAGTTAGGGTTGGAAAGGACCTTAAGATCACCCAGTTTCAATCCCCCTGCCATGAGCAGGGACACCACACACTAAACTATGTCACCCAAGGCTCTGTCCAGCCTGGCCTTGAACACCGCCAGGGTTGGAGCATTCACAACTTCCTTGGGCAACCCATTCCAGTGCCTCACCACCCTCACTGTGAAGAACTTCTTCCTTATATCTAACCTAAACTTCCCCTGTTTAAGTTTAAACCCATTACCCCTTGTCCTACCACTAGAGTCCCTAATGAAGAGTCCCTCCCCAACATCAATTGCTTTTGAATGATTACAAGACCTTAATGCACAGTCAGTTGTTTAAAACCACCAATATAAAATACATAAGCTATTTTCCTTACACTGATGTCAACTCAATCCACTCCTATACCAGCTTATTCCACACCACTGGTTTATAGAGAAATGAAAGTGTGTGCCCATTATACTTTTTTTTTTAAACACAAAACAAACCAACCAAACAAAAATAAACAAACCACAAAACCCAAAACAAAAGAAAAAAAACCTTTTTCCCCTTTGTTTTGGGGGTAAGGGAATTTTTCTTGGTTTTTTTTTTTTTTTCCGGGGGGGAGGGAGGAAGGAGGGGTTGGGGTATTTTTTTGTCTGTTTTTGGTTGGGTTTTTTTATTTTTTGTTTATGGTTTTTGTGGTTTTGTTTTTAAATGGTATTTTTTGTTCATTTTTTTATTTTATTGATTGTTTTTGTGGCAGGTTTTTTGTTTTCCCTAATCCATTTCAGAGGACTGTAGCTTAGATGATCTTAAGGTCCTTTCCAGCCATAACTATTCTATGATTTTATGATCCAAGACAGCCAGCACAGCTTCATCTAGGGCAAGTCCTGACTGACCAACCTAATGGCCTTCCATGATGGAGTTATTGCATCAGTGGACAAAGGAAGGTCTATGGATGTTGTCTATCTGGACTGCTTCTGAAAAGCCTTTGACACAGTTCTGCACAATTTCCTTCTCTCTAAGCTGAAGAGATATGTATTTGATGGGTGGACTGTTCAGTAGATGAGAAATTGGCTGGATCGTCACATCCAGAAGGTAAGCGGTAAATGGCTCAATGTTTAGATCATTCAAAAGCAATTGATGTAAATTTAATGGGATTATTAGCTAGAAATACTTTTTTCTTAGCAGATCATGAGCATTCAGAGCTGTTTTTCCTCTTCCTCACCCTCATTTTTTTAATGTTATTAAAGGTTGACTCTGAAGACAAGACAGTTTCTGAATGATTGTTGTCAGTGACAAGTGAGCCCCTCAGCAGTCCATACTGGGACCAGTGCTCTTCAATATCTTTATCAGTGACATAGACAGTGGGATTGAGTACATTATGAGCAAGTTTGCAGATGACATAAAGATGAGTGGTGTGGTTAGCACACCCAAGGGATCAGAAGCTATCTAGCAGGATTTGGACAGGCCTGAGAGGTGGGCCCATGCAAACCTCAAAGTTCAATGGGGCCAAGTGCAGGGCCCTGCACCTGTGCCAGGGCAAATGCTGGTATCAATACAGGCTGGGGGATGAAGAATTGAGAGCAGTTCTGAGGAGAAGGACTTGGAGGTACTAGTGGATGAAAGACTGGATATGAGCCAGCAGTGCACTTGCAGCCCAGAAAGCCAATCACATCTTGGGCTGCATCCAAAGGCCAGCAGGAAAGATATGGTGAGACCCCCACCTAGAGTACTGCATTCAGCTCTGGAGACCTCAGTACAGGAAAGATACGGACCTGTTGCATAGGGTCCAGAGAAGGACCACAGAAATAATCAGAGGGATGAAGCACTTCTCCTATGAGGAGAGACTAGAGAGTTAGGGTTGTTCAGCCTGGAGAAGAGAAGACTCTTGAAAGACCTTATTGTGGCCTTTCAGTTCTTACAAGAGGCCTTTAAGAAAGATGGGGAGAGACGTTTTATTAGGACCTGTTGCGATAGAACAAGGGGCAATGGTTTTAAACTAAAAAAGAAGAGATTCAGGTTGACATGTGGAAAAATTTCTTTACATTGAGGATGGTAAAACACTGGCAAAGGCTGCCCAGAGAGGTGGTAGAAGCACCATACCTGGAAACATTCAGGCCAGGCTGAATGTGCTTCTGGGCAACCTGATCTAGTTGAAAATGACCCTGCTCATTGCAGGGGGTAGATGACCTTTGAAGGTCCCTTTCAACCCAAACTATTCTATGACTCCTATTTCTCAAATGTATTTCTCTATCCCTTGTTTTCCCAGATAAAACTTTGCACTTCTATGCCCCTGGAATTGATACACATCAAAAATATTCTAGATTCTAGAACTGGGATTAATACCTTGCCTCAGACATCTATTGAAAGCAATATGTATACACATCCTACCAGATTTCATACACATTATTTTCCTAAAATGTTTGTTTGAATTAAGCATTTATGAAATCTGATGATGATCCCTATTGAGCTATTACACCAAGGAACTGAACATCTTTAAAAACATTATTAAAATGTTTTATTATTATTATTAAAACCATTACTTATGACAACAGTTACTGTTCCATATAGATCATTAAGTGATTCTGAAGTGTCAAGCAACATTAATATTTTTTTTTTAAATATATTACATATTTAGACATATTATGATAGGTTCTCTGTCTTATGAGTAGTCCTTCATGTGTTTGATTTCAGAAATTACACCCTGGTACTTCTGCCTCATACAGCTGTCATCAAGTTTTGCTAAGTTTCTGCAAATTAAAATTATTTTACCATATCCATATTTAGGTTCTTGCTGCCTTGCTATTTCATTCTTTCTCTAAATATTTGACCTCTTGTTCAGTACATGTACTGAACTGTACTATGATGTACAGTTTTATAAGTATCTACAACAATCCATATATATCTACATATAAACCAACCAGAGATGACAATTTTGTCCTGTCTTAAGTAATTTTTAAAAAGAAAGAAAAGAAAGTCACCAACACCTGAACCTGAAGACATCTATGACAGAAAAGGCACACTGTTGGCTTGCAACAAAAATATATATATATCTACCACAGCTATATTTAAATATACAGAATATTTATTTTTTTTCCGTATATCTAAAGCTGCAACTACATTCATTCTTGTAGATTTTACTGAAGACATAGCAGCCTAAAAGGATTATTCAATTATCAATGTAAATGCTAACAAATTTTTATGACTTTGTTAGGTATTAATAACTCTGTTTCTTCAACTTCAAACAACTGTCTAAGTTATCTTCCAAAAATTAGGCTTTAATCTATTTGGTGTTTATTTTTTTCAATGCTCTTTATAGGAACATTTAGGAATTTACTTAGTTTTATTCTTACTTCTGCTTCAATGACAGCCTACACTCTCTACATCTTTTCCAGTTCACTGAATTGTCAATATCTTCTCCACTTGTTTTCCTAGCGGAATGCACTTCTTTCCTAAAGAATTGATGATAATGCACTAAAAATTAATTTTTTCAAAACTAAACTGAATTTAATATACACTCATTAGTAGTAACTAAAATAATTTGTTCTGTACATATTCTTTTTAGGACACTGACAATAAAGGCTAAAACACTGTTGGATAAAACTTAAATTGGGGAAATGAAATCGAGGAGATGCACTGTATCTCATATGAATGCACATTACATAAATCAACTCACAAAAGAAATAAAATTCAGTTGTGATTGTTTCAAATACTCCTAGCAGTGGCTGTTTCAAAAATGCTTAGAAGTACCAAAGTCATATATACCTATATGTACAAACATAAGTGTAAAAAAAATCAGCACTGAGACATGAGACACTCCCTGCTATGAATCCTTTCTACCTTTGAGAAGTTCTTTCAGTTAAGCAAAAAAAGAATGCAATTTTCTGCCTCTACGACTTCTGCTAATATTCAGCAAATCAGAATAGTTCTGTCCCAAATAACTGGAAAGTGGCTGAAAAGGGGTCACAGCTGAGAAAGTTGGAAAGATGCAACAATAAGTGCACTCTGGTTTTGATACCATGGTCTCTCAGAGATGTCTTAGTTTTCAAATCTGCCTCAGTACAGTTGAAACAATACATAAATGTAAAATGGGAAGCAGAGAAACATTCTCCATAAAATCAGCTTCTTAAATATATACATATGTTTAAAAGATGTTAATTTTTTTCATACATGCTATCAATCCATACATGTACATACACATTTTTCTGCATATATACACAACTAAACCAATGCTTTAGCTGAACTATACTTGACAACAATTTTCACACAATAGACACATTATTTCTCTATACTTCACTTTGTTGCCAAAAACCACTTATTTATCTCCCATCTTCCATCAATGATTATGAATGTCATTAACGTAATGACTCATTGAACATTAGTTACTAAATGTCAATTCATTAAAAACACGAAAGCAGTGTCTTTTTTTTTTTTAAGGGCAGAGTTCTCATTGTTGCACCTGATACTGTAAAATTTTCTTCAGCTGTCACATTCAGATTAAATTTATTGTTGCCTATTTTTAAACTATTATAACAGAAAGTTAGAAACAGTAGAAGGTGATGGTCTGACAGCCCTCAGCTTACTGAAGGGCAAGATTAACCAAATGGCCAGCTGCTCAGCAGACAGCAAGCGATGAAGTTCCTCCTCAGAACCTTCCCATAATGCCTCAGTTGAGATCTGAAAGGAACATGTATCTGCTATTTGTGCCTCTTGTTCCTTCAGACCTCAGGTCTCTGTTGAAATTATGAGACTTGCTAATTAGCTTCACCTGTGATGGTAAGGCTTTGAAATGTGAATGTATCTCCAAAGAAAACTGGATTGTGACCTCCAATAACATTTCTCATAGGTCATTATATTTCTATCTGATCATGTTCAGCTATTACTAACTTTGCCTGGAGCAAAACCAACCAGAGATGGTAATTCTGTCCTCTGTAAAGTAATTAATTTTAAAAAGTAAGAAAGGAAAGTCACCAACACCTGAAAACATCTGTGACAGAAAAGACATACTGTTGGCTTGCAAGTTTCAAAAATGCCTCTTTGAACAACATTTCAAACATCTGCTACTCTGTTTTTCTTAGACACTGCAAATGAATTCTAACTTTAATACTCAAACTTACAGCACTTGCACAAAAAAAGAAAATCATTAGCTAACATTTTTCATTGATTGCTCATATGCAAGTAGACATACTCTAAGGCTTCTTCAAAATATTATGAAGTAAGGTCCACTGAATTTTGCACATGGTGTACTTGGATAGCTGACACATTTCAGTTTTAGAACTATTAATTCACCCAAATATATCTAAGCTGTTAAGTTTTGTCTTGCAACATGCATTAAAATACATAAGCAAAGAAATCTGAAAAAACAGCTCACTGTATTAATCATGTCATAACTAAGAATAGTAGAGAAGATACAACATCTAATATAAAGCCTAATGATAATATTCTGCAACCTACAGGCTTCAAGTGAAACTTCCAATGAAAATTAAAATTTATTATATGTATTGCATCCCATATGAAGCTGGAGATGCACATTACTGAAATAAATGTAAATTTACATTAGAAATAAAATTCACTTGACTACCTTAAAAATTCTTGGCAGCAGTTGTTTCAAGAGCATGCAAACATACTGCAAGTCAGTAGGTACTCAAGACAGCAGGTACTCAAGACATTCCCTTCCATTTATCCTTCCTGTCAACTGTACACTAACACAAATTGCAAGCAAAGGATTAAGGTAGAAGAATTTCTGCACTATAAAGAAGGGAAAGTAGGCAGGTTTTGTTCTCCCAGGTGGAGAGCAAAGTTCATGCTTTATGTTTAGCAAAGGAGACGAGTGAGTTTGCATAAAATCCTCCTCCCTTGTCCCCTGTCAAAAGGACATGTATGATATGCTTCAATACAGTACAATAGCTTCACCGATCTATTCTTCACAAATGTGTAGAAGCTGTAAAACTGTCTTACTGAGATACAGTTGCAGTGCAGATCTTAAAAGATTCAGAGGTAAGCCACTAAGAATTGCAATGCTGTCCTGTCACTGCCATATGGGGCTGCTGTATACTAGTGGTTACATTCAATGGAATGGTTAAGGCAACTGGATTTCATGCATGAGCCCATGGTACAAGTGTTTGAGTCTAAAACCCATCATGTGCACCACTAAAGAATGAAGCTCTATTCCAGACATTATTAGATTTTGTTCACCTTTCAAAATGCCAACAAAAGTGCCGACAAGATATTTTCTTTGCATGTTATTGCTTCTATCAGAACTCAATTATTACAGCTGTAACTATAGACTACCTTAGTGGGGAAAAGAAAAAGCTCTAAACCGATTAGTAACAGTTCTTAGTTTGAGATTTGATTAATTTCTTACTTTAAATAAGTGATTCTTAAGAAATCCCATTAATTTCAGGAGTACTAGAAGAGAAAGCAGTAGGCATTGTCCCTGATGGTCATAGTACTTAGACAAAGTAGACTTCTTAACATAATCTTTTCCCACTCCTCTTTGAACTACTCAAGGTATATAAAGATGATAGAATGTAACAGGCAGAGATTTGGAGCAGAGACCACATTATCAACACAGGTCTCAGCAAGGGAAAATGTTCCTTTAAAAAAGATGAGCTAAATAAAGATTTCATAAATTGCTTGGATTATAAGGGCCCAAATGGTAATTTTAGGATCCTATACCTCCGAAGCAAAGAGAAATAGCAATTAGAAGTCTAGAATAAGGTGCTATGTACTCTTCTGAAAAAAACTCTGTATGTGTAATGTCTTTTAACGGACACCGTCTGCATTTTGATCTCAAACAGGAGGTTTCTGGTAAAATCCTCTTCAAATAACAGCAAAATTGACCTGAATCAAATTTGTAGGACAGCTTCTTCATTTTGAAAATGTTTATAGTTCTTATGTTTTTACTTCAAAGCCAAGTACAATCTTAATGAGCAATATGGGGCAGCATGTAGAGGTCAATAAGAAACTTGTCACACTTTCTATGTCAACAATAGCCACAACCATCAAAACACAAATTACTGCATTACAAAAATCCTAAATCTCATAATGAGCTGGAGTGTTCCCTTGGACGGTAAAACTCACAGGAACAGTCCAAAACTGAAAATCATTCACATATATATTTATTGCAAAGCAAATGATTCTATCCCTTAAAACTCATACGTCTCAGTCCTGACTCTACACTCTACAGTAAATGGAAATGATGCTCATTAAGAGCTAGTGAGAAGCTAAGAAGGCTCAAAGTAGCCCCACTAGAACCAGATTAACACATAGCTGTCCCTAATGACATGCATAGTCATTCATCCTTTATTGACCGAAGGAGAACTGCCTACTGAATTTCTAACAGGACTTCCTATAGTACATTCACTTTGAATTTTTTGCTCCAACTGCCCACCCTCTCCAATACTCTCGTGCCCATGAAGTCTAATGTGATCACAGTGCGAATTCATTTGGCTGAAAAGAATTATGACAAAGACCTTACACCGCAGTCACCCTTGAACACGTAGTATACACACTTCTAATTCTCACCACTAGCAAAACGAAGCTCTCGCTTCCAACTCTAGCATTAGGAAGACCAAATAGCAGAAAAATGTACTACAAAATTCCACTGGCTAAATAAAATTTTTGGTCCAAGATTATGAAGTAGGGATTTACTTGATAAATAATTCTGATAACAAATCAGAAAATACTACTTCTGGAGAATTCTTTCTACCTATTCAGTGACAACAAGCTCCATTTATCTTTCACACTTATCTGTATCTCTTGGAAGCTAAAAATAATGGTGCCTGTAGGAATTGTAGCCTACCTAGTTTATGAATGATGACGTGAGGCACTTCTGTTCTGCACATTTTATTTTTACACTGCTTAACGCTGCTATTATTCCTGAGCCTGATTTATGGGTACCCTGGGGTACTCCTAACCCCTTTTGATGTTATTTCTACTGGAAACAGTTGACAAAAGCAGACCTCCCCTTGAGGATTGCACAGTTTCAGTGTTTGTTTCAACTTTCAGCCATTTGCTCAACCTATTAAGAGCTTCTTCAAAGACATAAAATAGCAACCCATCACCTTGAATGCTGCAGAAAAAAAAAATAAATGCACAAAGGCTGCCAATTCACACTAACTCTGCTGTAGATAAGCAGAATACATTGGAAGGCATTACACTACATGGAATACTGCCTATGGATTTAGCATAACCCTACAACGGTATTTGGCTCTGAAGTATTTCACTCCGTTGGTCAAAGCTGCATAAGAATATTCATATCAAATATAAACTAAAGGCAAACAGAAAGCATGCTGAATGTAAACTTGAGAATAAAAATTGGCAATAGACCTAAACCTCACTTCAACTGTGTATTTTTTCTATACACCACAGAGTACACTACTGTTTTAATTCAATTTTTATGAGCTCTGCAAACCTTGCTAAAACCATATAAATACCATGCCAAAAATCCGGGAGCTTAATTGCCCTGCCTCTGAAGCACTAACTGTCCATGACAAATGGACAGAAACAACTAAAGAAATTATATATCTTGCTGCAAGCAATATTTAAGAAATACATAAATAGTACCTGGTTGTCATCTTTTCTGACATAAATTTTTTGGCAAAAAAATGTATTTTGAAGACAATTTCTTTTTTTTATTTTACTGCAGTGAAGGTAATACAAAGTAATAATTAATATACCAAATACAGTTCTTCCCCTTTTGCACCTGAATGCTATAGAATGATGGCAGTAGGTTTCACAAAATACTACAAACTGCAGAGTGCCCTGGATGCTACTTTTCAAATGCATAGAAGTATTAGAAAGTAATCACCAGCACAGCTACACAGAATCACTTAAATGTTTAACTTAAGTAAAAAGGTTATGGGTATTTGTGCAATTATATAAGTTATATATAAATACTCCAAAAATGCTAGGTTGAAGAATTAGAAACTCAACATACAGCAGAGATTTCATAAATAGCCCATGAATCTACAATGACCTTTGTGCAGCACTGATAAATTATTTCATTGTTTGATCTCTAGCTTTTTGCAAAATAGACCTATCTTTGACCATCCTTGCAACTGGGAAAAAAAAGAGAATCAGAAATTGAAGCTAAACTAATTTCTTTCACAGCTTTAGTTGGAAAATAATTTACTACAGTTAAACAGAAAGGTGAAATTTAAAAACTCGCAAGATTTGCCATATAAAACCAAAATAAAAAAAGAATATGGTCATCTTGGTACCTCTGTTCTTGGTATCACCTACAAATGTTTAATATTACACAAAACTGTATAATAGACTTGTGGCTTTAAAAATCAAGCTTCTGAAAGATAACCAGCATTTAATGCACGGATATGGTCTCAAAAATTTAGTTACCCTTGAACATATGCACTTCTAATTCTTACCACTAGCAAAATGAAGCTCTCACTTCCAACTCTAGGAAGATGGAAATGCGTATCAATATTTTGACATGATGAGACAGAACAATTTTCTTCCATTTTACTTCCTGTAACATTGCCCAGAGAAAGTGTTTTTAGATTTTTTTTTTTTTATTATTTAAGTTAGGGAGGAGAGCTTAAGAAAAACCACAGTAAGTTGTCAGGAACAGACAGCTTTTCCTGCAGTCTAGAAATACTTAAAGTACTTGAGAAGCCAGTGGTCACAGGTCCTGGAGACAGATATTGTTTATCCCACAAAGCTCAGTTGTTAGTTCAGCAATTTTACCCCTTTGTTGTATTTACAGTTTTTGTTGATGTATTCTGATGCTTCCCAAGCCCTACACAGGGAATATTAGGACATGAATAATCCTTTTCCATGACATCTTACCACTAGGATAAGAAGTGTACTCTCATTGCAGACCTAGTTCCAGAAATGAGCCTTTAAGTTTTCAACTTTAAGATTATCCCAAGCTGGCTGTGATGAAGAGCCAGGCTACCTACCACAGTACTGTGCAGGATATCTGTCAGTCATTGCTATTTGGCTTGGAATCAGGACCAGCTGCTGGCCCTCTTTTGTTTAGCAGGACAGACACATATCAGGGCTCTGCACAGCAGTAAACCAAAACATTCCTTTTGCCCAGTGAATTGTTAGGAGGCACAGGAGAACTAGCCACTTTTAAGTAGTTTAGTCTGCATCCTTGCTGCAAAACACTGAGGTACCAGTTTGACTGAGACTGATATTTGGCCTTTAACCTGTGTACCTAGAACCCAGTTCTGCAAACATACCACAGAGGATGCTGCCAAAATCAGCTCTTTCCAGAAGACACTTTATAAGAATCAATCCTGAGTTTGAGCACTGCTTGCAACTTTAATTTTGACCAAAAACAATTCTACACTTCTCTTTGGTATGCATTTTCATGCAAGGAATGGTGCTACCTGCACTAAAGCAGTGTCAAGGTACAAGAGTTTAATGTTAGCGAAGCATAAAAGAAAGAAGTATTTGAAATAATATTGCCTACTTCCTTTATTTTGTGCATTTCCGCAGTACAAAAGATCTGCTTATGAGTAAGAGATTACGAGGTTTCCAGAAGAATAGAGGTCACCCACAAAACCTTGAGAAGTATTCCATAAGGCAGAGAGTTCATCCTCATCATCATTTCACTGCATCACTTGAGAAGCAAGACAGAAACCTACACCTATAGCTCTAGTAAGTACAAGAAGTCAATTTTTAAATACATAAATGCATGAGTCCATTTACAACCTTTAAAACTGCAAGAAGGCTAGTGGATTACTCTCCTGCTCACTCTTGGGATAACTGATTTCACTGCTCCCTGCCAAACAATTAATTCCATGGCCAACAACACATACTGAGCCAGAAGAATATTCTCCTGACTTTCTGGAGATTGAAGGGGATAAAAACAGCCTATGGAGCAGTTTTATGATACCTGCCATCTATTCCTTTTATGCCACAGGCTTCAGAGATCTTGCTACGATTAAACAAAATCTGTCAGCCATTCAGAAAACTAAACTGAACTTTCATTATCTAAAAAGTAGTTCTATGCTCTGTAACAGAAGACAAACCTATTTATGAGGAACTCAATCCAGTATGTAATATAAAGACAAGACTAAAAGACTTCTTATATGCATGAGTAACTTCAAAGAATTTGTCCCCATCATAAATAGCTAACTAGAAATTGCTAGTGCCTTGTTAGATGCTCAGGCGCCCGAATCGTACCCTGTTTCTTAGGGTATTAAGGCAGAAATCCTACAAACTTTTAGAAATAAAATACTTGAAGATCACTTAATGGTATCTCACAAGGGGTGCTGTAAGCTAGAAAGAATCTGAACAGCACAGGGCCAACAGGTGTTTTCCTTTCCTGTTTAGCGTACAAATCCAGTAAGTTTATTTATAAAGAAATATTCCCAGATTGTGTGCTGAGCTAAAGATCTATTGCAAGTTAAGTCTCCCATAGTTACTTGATGCCTTAAAGTAGTGAGAATTGATAGTCTTTTGTGATATGTCAACCAATAACATTACTAAACTTTACTAGCACATTTTAGGAAGCCAATAGTTAGCTCCAGGAGCTGTTCAGCTAAGCAAATCCAGAAAATTAAGTCTGATCTCTTTCTTCCCTTTATGACTTTGCCACAAAATGAAGGAAAAATTACAACTTCATGAATATGGGTGAATAGGTCTGTAATGAATACATCAATTCAGAAAAATGCCAATATAACCATTTCAAATTTTATAGAAATAATTACAACTAGATCTCAAGCCTAACTAAGCATATTTATGGCTGATATTTTTCCCTTTTACTCTTGGGAAAAGGCAAAAGCTGGGCTCAGAATGGAAACTTCGTATTATCCTTAATTACAGAGAGGTTAATACTGCTGCATGCTTAACTACTGGGGACAAGCTATCTAAACTAATTCAGCATGTCCTGCCTGCAAGATAGTCTCTGTACAGCAACGCTGTAAATGCTGTGTATATGGGAAGCGATGGACAACATACTCTTCTCTGCACTGCCTAGTTATCTTTTAATCTCTAAGAATCATTTTCTTGAGCCAAATACTGTCAGCAACCAACCAGCTGTTATCAATGCAGTAGCATGCAAGCACAACATAATATAATTATACTAGCTCTGTGATAGAATCATAACAACAACCTATTATTTTCAATAGGAATTTTACTTCCAGAAACCCAACTTTTTTTCCCCCAAAAGATATCTCCTACCACTTTCAATCGCACTTCCTGCTATCCTGTAAGATTTTTCTAAATTCCTTCTTCTAATGCAAAATGCAGACCAATCAATAGCAGCAGAGTGTATAACAAGGTGTTATTAGTTTTTAAGTTCCACCCCAAAACATCTCCTAGTCAGGAGATACATGTGTTTCAGGTAATTCTTCACAGCAATGGTAGCTGTCTTTCTCGGGCAATTGTTTTTTAATCCATGCATTTGCAAGTAACAGTATTATTCTTGAATGTATGGGCCCAAATATCACACAGTAAGATGGATTACAGTATTTAAAACTGCAGTAAACAAGAAGATGAGAACAGATGTATTTTACTTTGATTTATAAAGTAAGCACCAGAAAGTTCCTTTCCACAGGAACAGTTTGTTCCCCTCAAAAATCAGGCTTTTACTGGCTTTTAAATACAGATTAGCATCAACAGTCTACACACGCCACTATCTTGAGCACTTGAGGTTGTAGGAACTTAAGCAGTCATATCTGCATGTGCTACCTAAGGTACAAAAATATAAATTATAATCATACCAGCAAAACAAAGAACACCCCTCAAAATGTAGCTCATTTTCCAACGTGATACTAGGGAAAACAAATGCTTAAAAGGAAAAACAGCAGAGGGAAAAAAAGCTCTTTGAAAGTGATGAGTAGTCTGAAGCACCAAGACTGTACATCTCTGACAATTTTTGTTGCACTTACCTAATATCTGTGCATGTTATACATGTGATACAGCGACTGTTTGTTGTAATGAGGTTCAAAGACACAGATGTTTCACTGTCACTGGTTGGGTGTGCTCCACATTTAAAGTAAAACTCCTGAAATATTGAAGGAGAGATAAAGAGAAGATTACATACCTGCCACTCATGTCCTTCCTTTATCTTAGGCTAACTGACATATGAGACAACAGACAAATCACCACTGCCAATAGAAAAAGGAGGACAATCATTATGAAAAAGGCTTACATAGAATTCCTTGCAAAAATACAAGTCTAGGTGAGTATTTTATTCAGTGATTTCCCTAGCAAAGATCTACTTGTGTACTAATTTGGTATCAGTGTGGCACAACCTATGATTTGCTGGATTTATAGAAAGCAAATTAAGTATAGTCAAGGCCAGAACACTAAGTGTCACTAAGTATTAATATTGCCACACTTTCTTTGTTACAGATGTTACCATTTTCTGAACTCTAAATCACAGAATTTTTGCTATAAATTAGTAATGTCTGGCCTTGCTTTTGTGATGTCAGAAATCTACACAATTTTTGCCATCATATTAAAAGGAATTCTAGCTCTCTTGTGACACATTACGTTTGCAATTATATATTATATTATGTTTGAATTAAGTTGCTTTAGTCCATACTTCTTTATATAGCCTTTTTGATGGTTTCCATTAGCATAATACTTTCTACACAACTGTGTGCTTTGTTCTCTTTCCCACTGCACCCCAGGGGAAAGGCATACCAAACATACTGTGCTTTGATAAACTTTTGTTATAAGAGATTGTTTTAAATGTCCAAATCACTCTATGCATATGTAAATAAAGGCAGCCTGAAGAAACATGCTTTGCAATAGGAGCCACAGATTAGTTTGCAGTCTTTGTTCCTATGAGACTTTTTTTTTTCCAGTATCAAACTGTGGAAGTTTGAAATGAAAACTTGAAACACAGCATAAATGAAGTATGAATTGGAAGGGAAGGGTATAAAAGCATCAGCAGAAATGACAAGAAGGTGGCATAAATGAATGACAGGTGTTGATGGCATCAAGATATTAAGATTGCAGATGATTCTCAAGACAACCAAAACAGGGGGAGGAAAGGAAGGGGAAAGGAGGAGGGGAGGAATTTTAAGGGGGAATAACAGAATAAAGTGCAGCAAGAGAAAAAGACACAGTAGCAGTGAATAAAATCAGCAGCATTTCCATGTGACTCACAGAGATGGGACAGTTACTGTCAACTTCTCCAGGGTGCAAAAGCCACATTCAAAACTCAGCATTAACAGCAACCCAAAAGCTGTACAAAGACTTGGCAGTGTTTCCTAGCATCACTCCAAGTTCCTAGCTACACGATCTGGACACGTATTTTGGTGCTTGTTAGTATATGAATACAAGAGAATGAGTGTGGCTGAAAAATCAATTTTAATACAAAAATTACCTTCCCCTCTATACAGACTTGCACTGAGATTTTATGACAATACTGTTCTAAAACAAGACCATTGCCTTGAGCCTCGCAGTAGTGAGTTCTTTATCTGTGAAACAGGTATCAATTACTGTTTCTTCTCAGTGGTGATCATTTAGAGATATTGTGTATTTCCACATAAGACAAATACAGGACTATGCAGTAGTATCTCAAAGGTGGAAACTGGTAACTGGGATATGAGAAGTGTATTAATCCAGCTTTCCTCTTAGGTTAGTCAACCTTGCTTCTCAGATTAGCACTGTATATTTGTGTCAAACATATGTTTGACACAAAAATATTCAAACTCCACTATAACTTAAGGACTCACTGTCTGAAGTGTGTGGTAGCAGTTAAGAGAACTATGGGGTAAGAGTACAGTTTAAAGGCAAGCTTATTTTTAAAACCAAGTAATTGTTCACAAAACTTTTTACTCAGACCTATTTTTTATTTTTTTTAAATAAGTCGCCTTTCTGACCTGTTTCCTACCATCAGGAAGTAATCCCAAATAAGAAACATGCTTCAACATACCCTTAGGCAAGACTTTAGACTTTCTATGGTTTTCCCCTTGTTCAAGACCCAGTTACACGCACACTTTAAGTATCAGCTCAACTTGAAGCATTTCAGCAGTCAAGAATGAGTCAGTGAACTATACCTTCACCCAGAGTACATGAAAACCTTACAAAAATCTGTAACTTTATTTTCAACCTTTAAAAATTTATCCATTAATCCTTATATTATTTGTTAATGGGTTTTGGAGCTCGGGTTGTTTGCCTTTTAATTTGATTTTACTTTTGTTTGAATTAAACAGTAAGAAGGATTTATTTCAATGCAGAAGTCTTGAAAATATCTCCTTGCTTTAGTATTACTTCTGCATACAACTAAGAAGATATTGACAACTCATTGTTCCAGAACAGATAAACTATGGCCAAGGAAGCATACAAAAGAAAATTATTATTATTTTTCTTTTATAAAATTACTTATCCACTGTACTAAAACTTTCTTTGGGTCAAAAGCAAAAAGAAAGAGAGTAATAGAGGAACTGAGCTGTAAAACACTACAAATAGCTTTAGACTTTTTTATTTTCCCTAAAAAGCACCTGTTTAATGATTCTATTTGTTTTTTAGAATACCTAACAAAGGCTGTAAGTCTCTCATCATTAAGCCTGTTTAATGAAGATGAAAGGGAAATAGAGCAATACATTTCTTATTCCATACTCAAAGATATATGGAATATTGCCTAAAACTCAGAAGGGAGGGAGGGGAAAAGGGAGGAAATTCAAGAGTCTTGTGCTACATTCCCAAAATGTTTTCTCTGTAGTGTTAGGAAAATTACTTCTCTATACTTCTGTTTATCAGCCGAGAAACTTCTTTAAGAAAATTTCCCTACTAATTATATTTACAATGTGTTTTGGTGTTGTTGAATGGAGAACATTATAGAATTTGAAAATACTATTGGAGATAACAAAAGAAAAATATTGCCTTCTCCAAAACTATTCACTGAACTCCCTGCTTGAATAAACTGCAATTAAAGAAATAGCAAATTTTAATATTGAATGCAAACAGAACAGAGGGCTCATTAAAAATATACAAAAAAAAAATAGTCCCTCAACACTATGTCAGTTATTTGTTCAGAAGAAATCTTCAATATTAAAGAATAAAAAAAAGTCATTTTTAACAACTGTGTTGAGAATAGCAGTACAATAAAACTAACCCATTTATAAAATGATACCTTTTCTATTTGCTAAGGTGATCAACACAAAATGTGGAGTTCTGCAGTATCAACACAATAGTCTACATCTGCAGGCCTGAGACATCTGTGCTGCGACAGGAATTCAGAAATAAAGGGAGCGACCGGGATCTGAAGAACTTGTGCTGAATGCCTGGCACTGCTGGCACAGTGTGGGCTGCATTTCCACTTTTTTTAAAAATCATAGTAATACATATTCCGATTGTCCAAAGGCTTCTAAAAAAGTCCTGAACTCAACTTAAGTTTCCAGTTGCAAATGAAGATTTATGTGGCCTGGTTTTACACATTATGTAAATGAATAATCCACAGGTATTTTTGTTACATGTACCACATTTCCCAGAGACTTTACATACTTCTTGGGATGCAAGCACAACATTTTTATGCCAGGGTACATACATATAAAGTTATAAAGAAAGATAACCCATCAGCACAAGTTGCTTCTCAACTGATTCCAGCAATGAATTTGCTGAAACATAAGGGGGAAGAGTTTAGCCATTTGTCACTCTCCAGCCTTGCATGTCAACAGGCATGTAAGTGTACCTATTCTTTTTCACCCAATGTATGATAGCCTAAGGAGGGAAATGTGCTGGATCATTTAATCTAAGTCATGTTCCAAGGTTAATCTCTAAACAGGCAGAAAGACCGTGGAGCCAGCCAATTTAAGACTAATCCTCTAATTTTACCACAGTCAGTCATACAAGCAGTTGTCACTTGAGGTTGACATCAAAATGTCTCTCTATACTTGTCTTCTAATATGCTATTTTAGACAATACTTTCAGAATTTTAACCTTATAGTAAAAGATCCTTACAGGGTCATTATGCCCAGCATAAAAGGGATGGGCAAAAAATTCATGCAGTCTATGTCACTATCTGACCACTTCTAAAATATTTTAAAATAGAACAAATCACATTATTCCTCCTTTCTGCACTTGTGTTCTCTCATTTGGTACAAAAATTTCTGATAAATATGTGTGTGTGGAGGTTGTGTTCAGTACTTCTGTTCCACAATGAGTAAGGATATCAAGAAATTACTGCAAAAGCTGAGACAAAATTTATTGCTTTTCTTAGTTCTGAAAGTGAGTAGCTTTATGGTCACCTTCTATTGCAGTAAATACCTTTAGATCATTTTCTTGCCTAAAGGCATAGGTCCCATGAAATTGTGAACATTCTATTAAACACTACAAATGTCTTCCTTCTGGCAGTGTACCTGATAGATTGCTATTCGGAGAAGGAAGCAGGCATTGGTCTTCCATACTTTGTCATATTCTTCATTCCTGTTATCACTTCTGTGTCATATAGTATCATAAAATGTGCAAGGGGGAAGAACAGGTTCAAAGACACATGGTCAGTCTTAGCTACTTTTTATGAAACTCACAAAGAAAATGCTCAAATTTATTGGGGGGGGGGGGCAAAAAAACAAACACCACAAAAAAAAAAAAAAAAACCAAAAAAAAACCCCAAAAAAACCCCCAAAAAAAAAAAAAAAAACCACAAAAAAACCCCTAAAACCACAGAACCAAAACCCCACAAACCCAAACCAAACCTTCTGATATTTTACCAAAAATCTCTCTCCCTAAAAACTGCCTTTTCAAATAAAGCAGGAGTTTGCATACCCCTACCTGCTAAGTGAACTTGTATATGGTCAAGTAACTAACATAAGATCAGTCATAACAAACCACCATTGAAGACCCTGGGTGTGAAACAGAGTAAGGTCCAGAAGAAACTACCTTTGAGATACACATTCCCCAATCCAGTTTACTGCACTGTCAGAAAAAACACTGCTCTTTGCTAACAAGTAACAAAGACAGTGCACCTCTGCTGAGACACAACAGATACACATGAAGCTACAGGTCCCTACCCCTGCTTTTAATTCACTGTGTGCAAAAGATCCTAAGTTACTCAGTCTTGGAATTTCTTATTCCCTTTTCTTAACAAGGTGGGGACCCTACAGCATTTTTCCTCTGAATTACACACTTGTGTTTATTTAGGACTGATAGCCAAAGCCATTTATAAACGTCTTATAGCCACTAAAGGTATAGTTTTCATTTTTCAAATTATCAGCACTTTTAAATCTCCTTTCATCTGTATCGCCATAATTATCTGCCTGAATGAGGGAAAACATCACCACCATTGCAGCACACTGCTGGGATGATGCTCCATTTTATTACCCAGCTGAAAAATTAAGTAAATATTCAGTGGGCCAGAGGACAGGCCAAAAGAAATCCACTTCAGAATAGTTGTGAAATAAAATATTTCTTCTGGGATGTTTTGGAAAAGACTAGGTTCAAATCTGAGCAGAGACACCTTAATGTTCCTACATCCCAGAAGAATCACAGGCTTTTCAGACATAGGAATATCTCCAAAGTAGGAATATCTCATATGTAGAATGGACACTGCTTTTAAAGTTAAATAAGTAAAAAGTGTTGGAAAAGCTGTTTGAATTAAACCACCTAACTAATATGAGGAAGGCTGTACAGCCAAAAAATAATTCTTTGAGATTACAGCAACCAAGTCTGAAATAATTTTGTGATAGACTCAGGAATATGTTATAAGACTGCTCCACTTCTGTGAGCCAACAGTATTTTGACTAGCTCTAGTTACTGGAAGACATCTTCCTTAAAACAGTGGCATGGACTAACAACTTCCCAATTCCCTTATGCAGCTCAGCAGATACTACCAAGAACCTCAGATCAGGTATTGAGCATTGTGAGCATCACCTAGGACTAATTACTTAGCGAATGCTTCTCTGCACGGTTTGTTTCTACTAACCTAATGCTCCAAGACCTAAACAGCTGTTAAGGTCAAAGGAAGACATTTTTAACCACAATTCAAATGTTTGAAATATAATTGGGTTTGGAGTCCAAACCCACATAAATACAACAAAAGTATTCCTACTGCTACCTAAATGTCAGAAAGCAAAGTCTTCTGTTTCTTTTTATATTGAAAGTTCATCTGGAGGCATTATTGCAACACTTGGGCTCTGCTCCTGTCATTGGCACTCTTTTCTGTTTAAGATGGTCTCCATTCAAGAATATTTCTTTTCTACTTTAGGTCCCCATCAAAATCAAACCTCTCTGGATTTCCTGTGATTCATAAACTCTATGCTTGATCATGATATCAATATGTAAACACTCTTCCAAAGGGCAGCTGACTTCCCTAAGCATGCAAACAAACCTTTAAGATGTTGGTCACTTCAACTTTTACCAATGCTAATACAGAATCTTTCAAAAGCAAAATCACTACATGCAGACAATATTTTCTTTGCCATATAAAAAAAAAAAAAATAATTCTTGAAGTAGTTTTTCTACATGAAAGAGAAGATCCTGTGGAAAACTCAGTACCTGATCTCAGACCTACACACTCAGAATAATCAGTAAGAATAAAAATAAAATGATGCCACCAATACCAGTATATTTTATATACATTTCTACACAAGTTTCCCCAGCCTTACTCTAGCATCCACAGAAACTCTGCTGTAGGACATGCAGTAGAAGGGCAGCATGGCAGCTCATGGATGCCATCAGAAGCATGAACTTTGAGATAAGCTCCCTTATGGGATGCAAGGAGAAAAACCGATACCCAGGAGAGATCAAATGTCATATGGTAAGCCTTGTTAAAATACTACTGATAATTAAGCTGACCTCAAAAATAAGTTGAAACACCTTTTGATGTGAAGAATGACAGTGTAGTGCTGATACATTACATTTCAGTCTATAAGAAGCATATATTTAATTTGGCAAGAGATAAAAGCAGCATAAAAATGTAGAAGAAACATGAGCATCTCTCTAATATCTGCTTTCTGACCAAAGCCCATTGCCCTTCACAAAATGCCTCTGGCTAAAAAGAATAAAGATCTGTTACTCATGAGAAAAGGTCTTTAGGATGAGTATGCTTTGCCAACTCTTCACTGAGGCTGTCAGGGTATGCTTGGTCTCAGTAAATACATTAACTTTGACCTGTGTGAAGGACAGAGGAGGGAGGGATTTAGCATTTTAAATTATTACATTTTTGAGACAAGCATCAGTTTGGGGCAGAAATGTTCCTCTCCTGCATTTTTCCAAACTTTCTTTTCTGTTCAACAGTAACAGTTGCAATCTAAATGTGTCCAAGTGACTAAATTATACACCATATTTCAGAGAAAGAAATAATCAACACATCTTTACAGTATCTCCTTTTTATTCTTAGTCAATGTTATTTAAAGTTCAAGTAAGAAAACCTTTAGAACTATACAGTTCTGCTTGTTTCTCTCAAAATCAAAACATATTCACCGTTCAATTAAGGATATAAAAACCAATTTGTTGTATAGAAAATATTCGAACAGATAGTTTATGATATAGAAAGTATTTTGAGTTTAGCAGGATTATGGGACGGAAAATGTACATGCTATTCATAATTCTTTACAAGACCTAATTTTTTCATCCTGACCAAGTCCTTTAAAGTCAAGTTTTAGGCACATAAAAATATATCTAAACACTCATGGCAAATGATTTTAAGACATTTTCAAGGGCTACAAAATAGCAACAACCTCTATTCTCACCCTACCCAGACCTCACGTTTATCCATATTCTTAAAAAACAACAAAAACCCCAATAAAAAACCACAAAAAAAACCCACAAAACAAACACCCCCCAAAAAACACTCAACCAATCAACCAAAAAAAAACCCCCAAAAAATAAAACAACCACCCACAAGCCCTTGTGATACATATTTATTCCTTTTTCAAAGGACATTTCTCTATTTCATTTTTTCCTGAATTCACTGGAAGAACGACAGAAATATTGTTCAAAAATTAGTAACAGGACAGCTATAGCTACCAGTCATTTTAATAAGCAGACTAATTTGATATAACCAAGATTAATATAATGATTGAAAAGCATTTACTATCCGTTTCTGAAGGAGCCATAACTTCTTATACGTGACTTTCAGTGATTTATACAACATGGTTGGTTTTATACAATGATGCATACAACTTATGTATCTATTGTCTCCACTACAAAAAAGACTAACAGGGATCACTTTTCAGTTAATAATTTGTATTCAAATCTAAAAAGAGGAGATGGATATAATTAATTTCAAATAACTGGCATGATGGGCTATTAACTATACAAAGTTATAATGACATCTGGTCTCTGAGATAACATGCAACTACAGTTTCGTAGTACTTTTGTGAGTAAGTAACAATAAATGCAGTACCTATCGTGTTATTCTTTCATCATCTACTAGAAAAGACAAAGTGCACAAATGCCTTGGGAATCTCTTAGTGGCTGCTGCCCACACAGTGCTACTTCAACCACACAGGAAAGTACCCTATGTGAAAGTGACTTTAAAGCAGCATTTCTCATTTGTTTTGCTTGTCTAAAGGCAGCCACACACCATACTTGCTTCATTTCTCTGCAAGCAGTGGCTCGGTCTTCAACAATCATGTCACTAGTTCTGCTGTCATTCCTTCAAGTAGCAATATTTTCATGACATAGAAAGAATAGGACTCCCCAGCATGATCTAGCTTTTATATCACCCATTTTCTCATAGTATAGACAAAGAAACATGAAGGCTGCAGGGCATCATGTTTCATAATAAAATAGATCTTTGCCTAGAATGTTACCTTATAGTGGAATCAAAGGCCCTATAGACATTTAACCAATCAATCGCCAGGAATGCGTGACTAACATCACAGGTACTATAATGCCTGTGGTGTGTAAGAAAGTTGTAAGCAAACAACTTTCCAGTGAGAATGGCTATGCTTTTATATAAAATAACCTGAAAGATGTTCACCACCCTTCCCCCTCTCTGCTCCTAACTTTTTCATCCATTTTTCATTTAGAAGTACAATTTCTGATCAACACTAACTTCTGGGCTGAACCAGGACTGCAGATGTCAGGAATATTAAATTACCTAGCCCAGCCTGAATTGTACTGTTGAATCTGTTCACCAGGTTTTAACACTTATGAAATCGTTTGTTTTGGAAAAGTTCCTTTGAATTACTTGAGCCACAGAGGAAGTCTCAGTATCAGAGTAGCTAATTAGAAGGTATTATAATCATCATATCCTGAACATTAGTGCTTATTTCTAGGACTTAAATTTTCCCGTCAGCCTCTTTTAAAGTAGAATCCAACTGTCTAAATTTCTTATCAAGTGTTTCCTGAAGAAAATCAGTCCTTTGAGCTTAATTTCCTCTGGCAATCAGATTTGAATTTTTATGTGAATGTAAGACACAAAAAGGGCTCAGATCCTCAGGCTGTGTTTCTTATGGAACAAGAAGTTGTTTGCAATTACAGGTTTGATTGGCTTGTTTCTTTTCCAGCCACGCTAACAAGAACTTGGGGTAAAGATAGAGATCAAGAATTCAAAATGACTAGAGGATAGATCTGAAATGTACAAGAAACAGGACTCCCATACTTGATTTGTAAACACTGCACAGGTGACATTACATTGTAAGGTCCTGAGCTTCAGAGAAAATCCAAGAGAATTAACAAATAACAAAATATTTAAGCAAGCTACATACTTTCTTCAACTGAATGTTACTTTTCATGAGTATGCTACAAGACACCACCATTGCCATGGTCTAGTTGTAAATATTGCTGAGTTTCTGCAATATATGCAGTAGATTCATGTCCATCTAATCCTCTTACAGCTGAAATACTTAAATTTTGTCCATCCTTTAATATTGAAGGAACTGATCAGGTTCAAAGCTTAAAAAAAGAAAACCCAAAATAAAATAAAGAAAAAAAAAAAATCACAAAAAGTATTTTTAACTGAAAAGTCATCTTAAGAAAAGTTAGTTTTGGTTTTAGGTTTTCAGCCTTCAGCTAACATCACCAACGTCCCAGAGCTTCATATCCATCCATTAACCATATAGATCATCTACAAGTCTGTAATGTAGCTGAAAGGAAGTACTAAGACACCTTTCGTTTAACACCAAGGCTGCCTCAGGGGGAGCATCAGTATATTTATGTGAGGATGCTGGGCAGACAGAATTAGGCTGTAATACTACAGGAGTGGCTCTTTGCCTCATCTGTGTCTCAGCTCTGAGAAATTGGATGGCTTGTTCTGTCATTTTTCAAACACCTGCATAGATCATAATATGAACGAGAACAAAGCAGGCGAGACACTGCCCAGCTACATTGGAAACAGCAAAAATAGAAGAGGGACAGCAAGGCAGAAATGTTATTCTCTCCCTTGGAGGTTCTTACAGTTTCTTAGATGTTCTTGAAAGTTACAGATGGCTGCATTAAATGAAGTGAGCAAAGGCAACAAACAAACAAAATGCACAAAACCACTCTTCTCTTCTGCTAATATTGTACGGCAAAACTCACTGAAATCTTAGCCAGAAACCAGATTTTTCTTTTTATCTATATATTCAATATATAATATATACAGATGAGCTAGCCATAATATACATGTAAGATGAGCCAGAAGAATGTAAGAACACAAGTCTCAGTGGGAATTCCACTATCTCCTCTATACTTGTTAGGAAATAAAAAATAAAAAATGTTTGCACTGCACTTATACCTACAGTTTCTAGCATAAGATATCTGAAAAAATGCAGCAAATAAGGTAAAAACTCCCAACTTTTAAACTTATTTCATGTGCACAGCAGTACAGAAGCAGCCAAAATTTATCAGTAATTGACAGCACAGTACCCAATCTGAAAAGGTATTTTCTGTTATTACAAACAGAAAGATGTGGACATTATTCCTTTGAGATGATTTAATAAATAGACATTATCTAGTGTAGATGGCTATTTGCACAGGTTTAACATAATGCTGATGGTGTCTTAGTAGACCATTTTCACTGAAGTGAATTAATTTGGTTTTCCCAGCAAAGCACTATCTATTTACACTGTCTGCATTGCAAAAACAAGCAGCAAAAAACCGAAGAATTGGTTTTTCCCAACTTAAAAAATTATATCCAGGGAGATTACAGCTACATCCACACTAACAAACAGCATAATGTTAAGAATAGCCAAGAGCATTTCTGGGTGACTGAGTGGACTAATTCATACAGTTGCAGTGTCGGCAAAGGTCCCTGACACATTTTGGCTGGAGCCATCTCTCAACAGCAGAGTTAAGGAGTAGGCACACCCAGGCACACTTCACAGCATGTGGTTGCCATCCCCATTTTGGGTACTGACAAAACTTACTAGCTGAAGATAAGCTATGCTGTGCACCATTTGGCTTTCAGACATGAGGAATTTTAGCAGCACGTGTGGCTTTGGGGTCCTCCTAGGAACAGAAAGAAGGGCATGGTTTGCATCTCTTTCTACTACCAAAAACACATTTTCTTCCTAGCTGGTGCTATTTCCTGGTCTGATTTCCTTTAGCCTTCTGACCAGGCAGGTGACCATGGCATTCTGGGTTCAGCTACAGCAGTCATTTTTTCTCCTTCTTAGTAGCTGGTGCAGTGCTGTGGTTTTGACTTTCAGCCTGCGAACAACACTGGTAACACCGATGTTTTTAGTTGTTGCTCAGTAATGTTTACTCCGACCAAGGACTTTCTCAGTCTCATGCTTTGCCAGAGAGGAGGGGAAGCCGGGAGGAAGCAGAGACAGGACACCTGACCCAAACTGGCCAAAGGGGTATTCCATACCACAGCACGTCATGCCCTGGGGGGAGTTACCCAGAAGGGTGGTGAGCTTGTATCCTCTTCCCCTTGTTATTTCCCGTATCATTATTACTACTGGTGGTAGCAGTAGTGGTTTGTATTATACCTTAGCTACTGAACTGCTCTTATCTCAAACAGTGGGAGTTACATTCCTCCAATTCTCCTCCCCATCCCTCCGGGAGCAGGGGGAGGATGAAGGAGGGGAGTGAGAGAGTGGCTTTGTGGTTCTGGGCTTAAACCACAACACTATGGTCAGGATGCTTCTACCTTTCTCTGTTGTAGAACACTTTCCACTCACAGAATTTATTAAGTAGATTTCTACCTATAAAAACAGCTGTCAGTCTCGTACACCTAGGGGCCTGAACCAGGCTGTAACTCAAGATTCCTGCCAGGTATGCTGAAACTCCTCAGTCCAAACCCAGACAGGCAGCACATCCAACCTAATATTGCTAAGAACAATCTGACCTTCTCTACAGGCATGAACAATATGTAAAAAATGAATACAGAACACAACTTCATGCAACAATAAGCTTTTTTCCCCCCCTAAGAAATCTTTTTGCTACAATATGCCATCTCCTAGGTAACCCATGCTTTTTATTCTGAGACTCTCCCAATCACAGCATCTTTCTCAAAAACAAAGTGAGAAACAAGCCCTCAAGAAGCATGTTCCAAGTCACCAGTTAAATATATTCAAAATTAACTCAACATCTGACACATTTTATAGCCTTTAAAATAAAAACAACACATGTGGCAATAGGAGAAAGTGTTACTTTAAATGTAGCAGCAAATACTATGCTAATGCACATGGGTTAGTTGTTTCTAAAAGGTTCTAACAGTCTTCTAATTTTTGCCACTTTTTTTTCTTTTTGGGTGGGGAGGTTGGGAGAAGTTGGTTTGATTTTGTATCTGTTTTGTTAGCCCTTTTTTTTTTTTTTTTTTTTTTTACTCTTGTTCATTTTAACATACAATTGTCTAAGAGGGGGGGAATGGTGTAATATGGACTCAATGTTTTCCAGCATGGTGGTTCTCCATATATTTTGAGTATTTATTTCTATTTATTTTCAAAGAATAGTTATGACTTCTACAGTTACTTAGAAAGCTATGTATTTTCAACTGAAGTTTAACTAAACTGCCCCAATTTATTAGGTCAGCTTTCTCAGTTAAAAAAATCTGTAGAAGAGGATTCTTACAGAGTTCCAACTATACATATGGTTCAGAAAAAACTGAATTACAAGAATTAAGTTATCACAGCAAATCCTTATTGACAGGTTAGCGATCTTGCAAGCAATGCATTATTGCCTACCAGTGTTCAAGGTAAAGCTTCCAGAAATCAATCCGTTCTGGCTGCCACCTTGAACAGACATAAAAGTCATAGCACCTTTAATAGATATCTCCACAGTGAATGTTGTTCTTTTCCCCCTTTAAAACCTCAAATTTGCATGGGGCCAATATTTTCACTTGGGGAAATAAAAAAAACAAAACAAAAAAAACCAACAGAGATATACACTTACAGCTTCTCCTAATGGCACTGTAACAGTGGTGCTTGCTGAGAAGTTATTTCTTAGTAGTTACCACACAGGCACCATAAGAACATGACTTTCTTAAAAGCAGAAGGCAGTAAAACATTGATGAAACTCGAATACTCCTGTGCCAGCTGTGATGTTGCAATGGTGGGATAGCAGGAGCACAAAACAGCTTTATGCATCAAAAGAACAAAGGCCACTTTTCACTAGAGCATTCATTCCCCTTCTCCTGGAAACAGTTTAAATACTAGTAGGTTTTGAAAACAATTTTTAACTGCAGTTGTGTTCCCCACATACACGTAAGTACCAAGATGGAAAAACTGAAGCATTTGATTTCAGAATGCCCCAAACATTTACTAAGAGCTACCACGTTTGCCTGCTAAAGTCCCAAAGAGCTGCTACGACATATTGTACAACTAATCAGCAGACTTGTTACTCAGAGACAGGAGATTTCACAAAGATGTGAAAGAGAACTCTTGCAAAGCATAACATCAAAACCATGAATAAGATGCTCTTAAATTGTTGGGGTTTGTAGGTTGGTTTTGTTTTGTTGTTTGGTTTTGGTGGCTTTTTTTAAACCATGTTTCTAACCATCCCTTGTGCTGAAAGAAGTGGAATACCTTACTTCCACACATCCTCCCAGCAAACAGGTTGAAATACTGAGTATTTCTAATGACACTACGAGCTTCACTAAGCCGTTTTTATTTATACAGTTAATTAATATTAATGAAAATGAATGTCCCATTGGGGCAGGTGCTTAAAGCATAGAGCGCTGTTAACTTCAGCAGACTATTTGTATGTTTGAAGCTGGGTATATACTTCAAGTATCTTCCTGAGTTGTGCTATTAAGATAGAAAACAAAATCATGAAGACATTCATTACTACAATTTAAACTGTCTAGACTCAACCAATCAAAACAACAGTTTCGCTCATACCTGACTCTTCTGAGCTAGAAATACATGTTGTATACTGAAGACTACCACATTTGCCTGGCCCCATATGGATACACTACTATGAGAATCCAGGCATTTCTGGCAGCAGTTATTCAAGAGCTGTCCACCATATTAGCATGAGACACAGAGCCCATAATTTGTAGCAGCATTTCCAACCTGAACTACCTTGCAACCCCTGCTGAGAGAGGCTTACAGGTGATGGCACTGACTAAGTTACCTGACACCACTGCATCTTTTAATCAGCACATACCTATTTCAAATTTAGTTCTGATTTGTAAAGATGAGCTTATTTCATAAGTTGCATGCATGGAAGACAAAGAGCTTACAAACTGATTCCAAATCAGTTACAGGCACAATTTCTTACAAATATCTAGACCAAAGATAGAGCAGACAATTGCTAATCAAAACCTAATGCCTTCACATTTTAGAATCTCAGACCAGAACACTGAACATAGAAACTATAGGCGGGAAACAGATTTTATGCTAAGGAAAATTTTATAGCAGCTTTTCTAACAGAATATTTCACACAGTGTGTCAGCCTACAAAATGATACAGTTATTAAACACTCAATAACAGTACTTGCCAGATGTGAAGGAAGAAATTGTGTTCTTCCATATAAATGCTGTCTGACATTTTAGGAGAGAATCCTATATAACCATACTGTACCCTAACAAAATCACCTTCATCTGGTTTGATTGCTGATAGATGATTGCAAGAACATGTTATATGCTTGAGTGGAAATCCAAGGTTTCAATCATCAGTAATGAATTTGCAACAGCTGCAGACAGTAGCATATTGTTTATATGTCATGCGCAGTGAGCAACAAAAGATTCAATGGAAGTGTTACTGAAAATCATTGAATTATAAAAAGCTATCCCTGAACACATTAGACACATTGCCACAGTGCATTCAAAACACACATACCAAACAAGCTGTATTTGAAAGAAAATGTGGGTCTGATTTGCGAAACAAGCAGCAGAGTAAGCACAATGTTAGGAGTTGGAACTGACTCTGGTATATCTTGAGTTTGTTTCCCTGGTTTTAATATAACAGCATTTCATTCAGAGGTTTCACTGCATAGGAATAACTGCTTCCAATTTGTTTAAGGTCCCTGAGTGCCTGCATGTTTTCTAAAATTGTAATAGATCAAATACATGAACAGTATAATCACCTCCAAATAATGTGTGGAAATGACTTGTTGAGCATCACAAATAGAATAACTGTAACACTGGTCTCACTACTAGGCTCCAGACTATATGTTACGGTAGTAACATGCCTGCCAGAGTCACATCTTCTTCCCATGTTCCTCCCTCTTATAAGAATACAATATACTGAATTGGGATTCCCCCCTCCCTTGTGTTCATGCTCAGTGTAACTAAGACTTCATAAATGCATATATTGGTCTTATTTCTCCTTTATATCACAGCCTGATAAATCTATCTTCCTTAAGAAAGCTGTTCTGGTAACATTTGGTTATCTCACCACACTAGATCACAGAGCACTCCATCCATCCAAATACCTAGTCTCTTAATAGAACATAAACAGTAGCTGCTTAGGATGTGTGTTAACAAGACAAAACTTAAAACGAAACTAAAACCCACCAGATGACAAAACATAAAATAGTATCTGCCTAAAACATGTTCCTAATCTCCAGCAACTTGTTGCTCAGACTTCCTAAACCAGGAGTATCTTCACAGTTAGTAGCTTTCAGTGGTGTTTTCTTTTCTTCCATTAGTTTGTCACTTTTTGAACGCATTGTAATTTCCACCATGTATCATGTTAAAGACTTCTGCAGTTTAATTAGGTACCATACAAAGAGGAATCTCCCTGTGGTTGTTTTGAACATTATAATAACTGGGAAAGGACACAATATCAGGCCAAAATAGGTACATTATAATCTTACAATGTTGTTAAGTCTTTATGACAGCAAACACAGCACAGGTAAAGAATGAATTCCTTACTGCATTGCATCATCAGCACATTTTACAGACATTTCTGGAAGCTAAATCTGTTCAAAATATTAAAAGGTGATTTTACATTCAGTTTTGGTTTGCAAATACTATATACTTTTCATTATGGTCCATGGAATTATTACCAGAGTTATGAATGATCTAAGATTTAGTCAGATGAACACAAGCTGTGCTCTGCTCACTTTCCTTAACATTGGACCCTTAACACTGGCAGTCTGAAGGAGGACATAGAAACAATCATTTATAAAACATTGGCTGCTTTCTAAGTGAATCCAGGGCATCCAAAAAATTGAAGAAAAGCTGTTGACTTGTTAATATAAAGGTATTGGTATTGCCAAAACTCAGTTTCCTGTTACAGAACAAATCTTCAACTGACCTGAAACTGCCTCTCAACAAATGATGAAGCATCTACATCATCTGAATTGTTTTTCAAAAATGCTACCATTGAGGAAAACGTGAAGTTGTGTCCAAAACAATTGCTTATTCTTAAAAATACAATTTTTAAGCAACAGGAAAACGTAGCAGCTAAGCACAATCATGCTAAGCAATTGCTCATATAAAACAGAATAAAACAATGACATCACTTCCTTCTAAAAGCATGCTTAATGCTCATGTTTGCAAGATTAGGTTTTACTAGAACTGAACCAGAGAGGAAAAAAATTAAAAATGAGCAAATGAATTTCATCCCCCCACACCCTACCCCCTTCAGTGGCAGTGTTAACAACAGAAGAACATCAAAGAGCAAAGGATTTGTTAGAAGAAAACATTATAATATTCAGCATATTTTGTTTGATCTTTTACAAAATTGTGACATTTCCACAAATGTAAATAGAAACGGTGGTAGCAATAAATGCAAGATGAGCTAAGCTTCCCAAGACACAGTACAAACAAATGAGTTCCTCTGGGTTTGTGAGAATGCCTATGCAAATTCCAGCTCATGAAAGACTACTAGCAACTCCACTCCACTGGCGAGATTGGAAAACTCAAACACAGTTCCAAAGACCAGGCTTCATCTTAGGTTAAAAAGAGAGGAAAGAGAGGATAGATCTTAATTTTAAAAGCTTTAATTTTCATTTCCAAGATAAATAATTTAGGTTTTTTGTCCTTGTATAGAAAGAATTCTATTTTATATTCCTTCCCCCCCACACACACACACTTTTTTTTTAGCCTGTCATTGATTTTTCTGCACCAAGAAGTGGAATAACAGAATTTATAAAGGAGAAATTGATCTACTCCAGAATAAGGTTACTTTGGGAAAAACTGTTAAAACAAGTCTAATTATAGTTTCCTAAAGAGATAACTGAAAAGTAGACTTGAGATAATTTGTAACTATAATGTGAAGAACTCCAAAACATATTAAAGAATTTTAAATGCTAAGAAAAGTCAACCACTTTGTTTCTTTCTTCACTGATTGACTGTTTTAAGCAAGTATTTTTAATTTAGAATTGTGATTAAGTACCTCAATTTAAAGGACCAGCATAAATTATCATAGTATAATCACAGCACCAATGCACACTATTCCAAAGTCCCACAGGTACCGTAGACAGTGCTGTTCCCCCCGCCCAGGGGGAACTCCTCCTTAGAAAATGCACTGGTAGCTAAACAAAACCACCCACATTTAGAGATTATTTTAAATAGAGAGATTTACACAAAAAAACCCCACATTACACCATTATTTAGGGCAGCTTTATATGAGGTAATGTAGATAATTACAGGCATGTAAGCCTGACACCAACCCTTGATAGCACAAATAGCTAATATGATCCTTGATTAATAAAAGAAGGATGCATAATTAATGTCAATCAACAAGAATTTATGGTAACTAAACCCCAAACTAACCTGATATTTTTATAAGATCACAAATTTAGTGGAACAGTGTAATAGCGGTGCTGCAACTTACCCAGATGTGTGTGGCATTTGATACAGTACTGACATTTTGGTTAAGAAACTAGAACATTGAGATCAGCGTTACATGTATTTAACTGATATGCTTCAAAATGTAGTTTCCCACAGTGAATCATCAAATGTCTCTTTTTTTCAAGGTGGTCTTGCAGTGATCACCTTCTAGCCCTATGCTATTAAAAAAAATTGTTAATAATCTGGAAGAAAGCAAAGTAATTACTCAAAGTTTTCAAGTGGCACAAAATCTGGGGGAGTCACTCACAAAGCCACATGAACAGCTCACTCAGCTGAGATCAAACATACAATGTGCATTTTAAAACTGCCAAAAATAGCAACATCTATAGAAGCAAGGGCCACGCGCGCAGGAGGGACTCTGTTCAGGGAGGCAGCAATTTGAAGTGAGTAAGGTTTTTGGAGAATGATCAGCTGAACTTGAACCCACAGAATGGCATCATGGTCAAACTGTTTAATAAAAGCACTGGATATCAACATAAGTAAGCATCCCCGTGATTGGCACTGATGGCATCACTATTATAACCATGCCTTATTCTGATGTTTGAAAAATATTGAAAATTGGTAAGAGTACAGCAGATAGCTGAGTGAATGATTAATGACTGGAAAAACAATGATTTATTACTTAAATGTCAGAACATTAAAGGAAAGGATAAGGTGTATCTGAACTTCATTCTATGGATACCAACATGAAGAAACAGAGGGGTTTTAATAAAGGACTGTAGATAAAATAGTACAATTTTTTTTCTAGCTTCAGCTTCTAAAATTTGTACATTTTTAACTATTGATATGCATTTTTTACAGGATAGGTTAATCAGCCACATAAATAAAGGGAGAGTTTCCTTGTTTAATTCACCACTGGCTTTAAGTCAAGGGTATATGTTTTCCTGAATTATATGTACTTACTCAAACAATTCTATTACTTCAGAAAAGGCTCATAAATTTTGCTACACAGGAAGTTAGGTGAAGTGATCAGAATGTTCCTTAGCATTAAGACAAGGGGTAATGGGTTTAAACTTAAACAGAGGGAGTTCAGGTTAGATATAAGGAAGAAGTTCTTTACTGTGAGGGTGGTGAGGCACTGGAATTGGTTGCCCAAAGAAGTGGGAAATGCTTCATTCCTGACAGTGTTCAAGGCCAGGTTTGAAGAGAACCTTGGGTCTAGTGTGAGGCATCCCTGCCCATGGCAGGGGGGTTGGAACTAAATGAACTTAAGGTCCTTTCCAACCCTAACCATTCTACAACTCTATATCCATGAATTGCTTCTCACCCGTGCCTGACAATTACACACTTTGAAGTTTGTGTTGCAAAAAATGCCTTAGAGTGCATTTTGGGCTTCATACTTAGTATCTCAACAATTCCCAAACAATTTCATAGGACCAGGGAAGATCTTGAAACACTAGTGCACACACCAGGCTGCCCTAACAAATTATGTTTTGGGATGCAACTGTTCAACATAGGAATAAAAGACAACTGATACTCACTGATATTTTACTTTGTTCATGGTTTTGTGGGGTTTTATATGTTGGGGTTTTTTTTGGGGGGGTTGGGTTTTTTTGTTTGTTGGTTGTTTTTTTTAAAGCTTGTGATATCTGATCTGTAATGCATAAGGCAAACTAATAAAGACAGCAAGAAAACAAAAAGAAAGTCACACAGTTTCTTGGTATTAATAAACATTTCAGGATTCTTGGAATCACTCATAGCAATATTATGACCTTGCAAATAGGCACCAAGGACAAACAGACAGACATGGTACGGTTCGTTTCACAAATAGCAAACAACATCACTTTACGCAAAAAAAAAGGAAACCAACCACCAATGAATATATAACACAGCAATGTATCAAAGCCTTCCTATAATGAGATGATAGGTCTTCAGTCAGTTATAGTTGCATTCTGATAACATCACTAAATTTACTTTACTTTTGATACTCTGCTACAGAATTTCTCCTCTCAACTGAAAATAAGGTCTGAGCTGATCAAAGGAAAATGAGATTAAGAAAAAAAAGTTTATTTTACCTGAACAGTGATGTTTGAGAACAACAACTTTGGATGCTTGAAAGAAAAAAGAAAATTATTTGGTAAGCTGTATATTTAAAGCATCGAAGAGGAATGCTATTCCCTTGATTGCTTAGTCCAGCCTATTCCAGATGAGCACAGACACCCTGTGGAACAGACTGGCTATGAAAAGCTTACTTAATATTGATGTCCTTAGTGCTAAACCTAGTGATGGTAAACATGCAGGAGAAGGAAAAAAAAATATTCATGACATGTTTAAAAATTTCAATATAATAAAATTGCAAGATTCAAATCACACAGAAGGAATGGGGAAAAGTAACAGGAAAAGTTACATAATGGAAAAAAAAAAACCAAACCAAAAAACGCTTTCTATTGCAAACACTTTACCCCCAAACACACACTGGAATAGCAAGCAGTGAGGCTACTTTATAGTGGAATCTGACTGCTTAAAACCATGTATGATGGCCACATACTAATCATACGTGTTTTTAAGGTAAGTGACCACACAGGAAAAACTAATCTTTGCTGTGGATGCAGGAGATTGCTACAGAGCTTGATCAGAAGGGTATACTGATATTTAAGGAAACCCAGTACTTAGAGATGCTTCTTTAAGATTATGAAAGTTCTGTTGCTCCTTTTAGAAACACTTTGCTGAAACCTAACTTGTTTTGGGGACTTAAAAAGAGAAAAATGCTATTCAGTTATGATGACAGTTAGTTGAGGCAATCTTCATCAGAAATAAAAAACTTCAAGGTAAAAGCAGTGAGACATAACCTGAGAGAGAACTACATTTACATTTCCATTAAAATGGTTTTCATTTTTCCTTATTCACAATGGCTTAAGCCACATCTGATTTATAATCCTGTTTAACCCTTCCATTATTATTTCCTAGATTTTAAAGTCTAAAACTCCTTCTGCACATCAAGTGAGAATGTGAAGAACATTCCACAGATTTATGAAGTTCAAAACAATTTGCCCTATATTTTGCATTGGAAACATGACATTGTGTTTCAGAAAACTCATGTACATTCACTTGAGTGTGAGACTGATGCGGAGCTCATTCCTACGAAATCACTACTTCAGTGGTTTACAGTGGTGTTACAGCTCTGTCTCTGCCTACCTATGAAAGAGCCATATTATTTCTGCGGCTTTTGATGACTTTTGAATGGCATGAGCCTATGAAAAGAAAGAAAACGTAATAGCATTTTTATACACATAAATAGAAGAAAGCATCCTCTTCACAACCAGAAATTCAATTCAATGGACAATAAACAAAAACGCTCTGTTATGAAATGTTAAAGAATTGCAGAAGTTAAGTTTTAATAAGACAACTTCTTCCGTAATATTTCATTTGAATAAGGAAAGGTATTTACTACCTGAGTAAGAAGTTTAGCATCAAATGTACTCAGGTTGCTTCTAAGGACAAACCTGAATCCACCAAAGTCATATTTGCTTGACAATAAATAGCAGACCCTTAACAGGAGAGCAGCTAAAATCTCATTTCAGGTAGAGTATTTGTAATTTTTGTTTGACTACACATTTACTCAGCAGACAGCATATGTTCCAATTATTACCATTACACTGAAAAAAAAAAACCCCTCAAACCCAAGGTAACTCCAAAACCATTCTCTCAAGCATGCAACTGATTGAGAAATCGCTTGCTTCTGTCTATTTCCACAAGTTACTGGAACTGGTTATGCTCCGAGAAAAGCAGCACTTTAACTGTGGTACATTTAATGTAACAAATCCTACATTATTAATATTCTATTTTGCAAAGCTTTTTCTTTCTATCTTGGAAAATTTATTGTGATCTCACTATTACAATTTAGTCATTGATTTGGACAAAGTAATTATATAAAACAGTTCTAACATTATTTGAAAGTCTTACAAATATTAAAGATGGAAAATTTTGATTAATTACTTCAAATACTCCACTGGATCACCTCTGCACTAAAGGAGAACTGGGTTTGTAAAGAGAGTAAGTTCATGTCTCTTCTTAAGGAAGGAGAATAGGAGCCTGCTCACAAGACTCCTTTCTTTAAACATAGCAGTAAACTTTGCTCTTTGGTTATGCAGCCATTTGGGAATGTTTCTAGTCAAAGAACATGCTGGCTGGCTGTCGTGGTTCAAGCCCAGCCAGCCATTTGGAATCACGCAGCCGCTCGACCAC
>NW_009917686.1:15031-24574 GCF_000696875.1 Nestor notabilis | reverse complement strand
AAGTCCTTGGTCAGAGTAAACATTACTTAGCAACAACTAAAAACATCGGTGTTATCAGCATTGTTCCCAGGCTGAAAGTCAAAAACACAGCACTGCACCAGCTACTAAGATGGAGAGAAAATGACTGCTGTAGCTGAACCCAGGACACTGGCAAAAATCAAGAGTTCACAGTTTCCTCCTTTAAAGAATCCTATCCTAAAAAAAAAAAAAAAAAGCCATAAAAAACCCCCAAAAAAACAATTGATGTTTCAGTTGTTTACAATTTTGTAACACTGAAATTATAAGTATATTCCAGTAGGAGGGAAAAAAATGGCTCTTCATCTGTAGAAGATTTCATCCCCCTCTGTCTACATCAAATTTTCTGAAAATATTCAGGCACAACACAAGATGGACCTCAGACATACTAATACAATTTCTTCGTGATGCAAAGAGCAGTTTGTAAATCACTTACTAATTAACCTCAACTCTCACCTATTAGAAAAGCCTTCCTACACATTTACGGCTTTGTGAAACTTGAATTATGGTGCTGCTCTGCATTGAGAAAGCAATCTTCACCTATCTAGCTAAGTGACAAAAACCCCAACAAAACAGTTCAAGCTATTCAGAGGTAGTAGCAAGGTGGGTGTCAGTCTCTTCTCCCAAGTAACAAGAAATAGGATGAGAGAAAATGGCCTCAAAAGTTGCACCAGGGGAGATTTAGATTAGATACTAGGAAAAAAGTCTCCATCAAACTGGGTCGTCAAGCATTGGAACAGGCTGCCCAGGGAAGTGGTTGAGTCACCATCACTAGAGGTATTTCAAATACATGTAGATGTGGGACTTGGGGACATGATTTAGTGGGTAGACTTTGCAGTACTAGGTTAACAGTTGGACTTGATGATCTTAAAGGTCTTCTCCAACCTAAATGATTCTATGATTTAAGCTGTAACTAAATTATGCTCATGTGAGGGCAGCATCTGGAATTTCAGAGAACCATGCCTGTTTCCATGGCCTTTGGGTTGCCCTTTTTGAAGGATACAGAGAATTATGAGGAAAACCTCAAATTACAAGAAAACACCCAATCACAAGAAAAACTCAAAGAAAAACAAACAAATACATCTGAAAACCCAGAGCCTGGAGCACTGCTGGTGCTCTGAAATCATTTTGCTAGGTATTATTTCTCCAATAACAGCATCACACCTGTAGTTTGGGTGGTCTGAAGCTGTATTTGCAACATTTGCCTAAATAGGTTGTCTCCTGATTTTTGTTCAGTGATGCCTTACTGAAAGATAACACTGATCCTTGGCTCTGCTAAGTATGTAACTTGCCAGTGGCATTGACAGCAACTGGAGTCATGGGACTTACTTGACTGGGCATTGTTTTTTTGCAACAGCATTAGCTAGTTAAGATTACAGTTTTATGGTCAGTGTTTTTGGGGTTCCCCCCCGAAAGCCAGGATGATAAGTCACTCCATTTTCTGCTTTTCAGCGGGAAAACACAAAACCAACCAAACAAAATGATTCTGTGAGGGAATGGGTTGCCAAATGGCATTATTTCAGTACATTTTTCAAGTAAAAAAAAAAAGGAAATACCCCCCCCCAAAAAAACCACCCAAAACAAAAAACAACAACAACAAAACAAACAAACAAACCCGCACCACAAAACCCACTGTAGGTAGTCAGATATGCTCTGACAATACCGAGAATCTTGAAAATACGCTTTTGTGTATAGGGGCTCAAGCTGGATACCTGTCAAGGAGACTCCTGTCCTTGCCAAAAGCACACTTTATCATCTTAACTTTCCTGTGTCTTTAAAGAAAACAGGAAGGACTTCTCCCCAGTGATGGTAGGAGCACAGTGGCAACAAACAGGTAGCACAAGTTAATCAGACAATCAACCCTTACAAGTAGAGTAGTTCCTACAGTATAATAGGCAGATAGAGCCAATCTGCCCTGAGGCAAAGCAGTGCTTTCTTTTACATACCTAGCAGAGTATTGCTGAGAGAATAGCACATGTATGTCTACTACCTGCCACTTTCAAAAGAGTGGTTGAGCTACATGAGCTGTGACTATATGGAGCACGCTGAGAAGCAGAAGCCCAAAAGCTGCAAGACCTCAGTTTGTTGGCCATGCATGGAGACAACCATAAATCCCAAGCTGTTAAAACAACTGTGTGGTATCTAAAGTTAGATAAAAAAAATTTCTTGACACTATCTGTGGCCAAGCAGGAGACATCTATGAACCTGCATGGATGTGCCACTTTGCAACTGTCTTGCTAGGGAAGACAGAGAAGACTGTATCAGATCAGATGAGTGCCTCTGAAAAGGCACTCATGTCATCCCAGTCTGCAAATATTTGATGAACAGAATCCTTTCATACATGCAAAGTTCTGCGTTTACCTCTAAAGCTATGTCAAGACCAATCACCTTAAATTAGGCTTTTTCTTAAGAAGGAAGCACCTCTAAGACCTCTTCAGTATTAAACAGTATCTAACACATTAACAGATATAAGTACACAGAAACAACACTTTGAAAAGCATTATTACATTCTGCCTTTAACATACTTGAATATGTAAGAGTTCTACTTCAGTGAAACAGATGATATAAAATGATTTTCTCCTTCGTTCCAAGCAGCAACTGACAAAGTTCCTCCCTTTTGCTAAACATTTGCAATATGTTATCTGATGCTGAACAGCTCTTTTGAAGTGTACCATACATGTCAATTTACATCCACTTCTGCAATTCTAACATGGTTAGAATTCTTATAAATATTTATTCATATAAATGCCACAATATTAGGAGAAGCATGACAAAAGTCTTACCGCTACATTTCCGTTGCACCTTTGGGACTGGCAAACACCTCTTATTCTGTTGGATATCAGCATATCATCCCAGCAAGACGGACCCTTCAGAATAAAACCAAAGCACATAAAGGCTTTAATCTACATAACAAGTAAACATATAAAAGTTGGTTTGCTGCCACTTTTCCTAATCCTAATTATTTTAAACTTTAGCTAGACAGTTTTATTATGTTTATGCTGAAAAAAGTCTGATCAGATTAAATGACAATATTCATCAGTAAATCTCAGTCACTGACAGGACCTACAGCCCCTCCATTCTGAGTCCAAACCAGCAGATATATTTTTTTCTACTTAAGACAGGGACTGACTTAATTCTGACAAAAAACAAACAAACAAAAAAAAAAAAACCTACAAAGACTCATCTTCTGGTTCAACACTGTACCTTGGTCTGCAGCTGAGTAGGCGGGGAAAAGGGAAAAACAGTTGGAAGTAGAATACACAGTTGGAAAGACTGAAGCATAACACAGAAACAACAAAGTACACAAAAGCTAACCTAGTCTAAGTATTTAATGGCTCTAACTTCACTGAAATCTGTTTCTGTTTTCATGGGTTGCTAATGTGAATGTTGATCATGTTTTCTGTAAATAAATCAGATTTTTTGTCACCAGATAAAGCCTTTACCTAAACATAATACAACATAAAGAAAATGTGAAGTGAAAATTGTTAGTAGATTCCTAGACATTTACATTAGCTTCAAGGTTTATCAGTCACTGTTAATAATAACCTTCCCCCATGTCCCCAAAACACAACAAAAAAATTGATAGAAAATCATTACCAAATTTTGCTTTGACTTCTTGATTATAAAGAATTCGTTTATGTGTGTACTACAAAACACAGAGTAAAGATTACAATCATCATAATTATTCACAATTGTAAAACAGTGCGGTTAACAGGATGATTTATCAAAAACAAGTATTTATATATATGGCACATATAGGAACATTTATTAAAGTATTACCAAGCACAAAATTTTTAAAACATGCTAGCAAGTCTTCTCTTAATATTAATCTCACACTAATTTTTATTTTCTATGAATTAAATATTAATTGAACTGATAAATAGATACTGAGCTACACATATCCATATACACAACAGATAAGGACAACTAAAAACATATTTGCTACTTGGAATACTTAGTGTTTGCGATAGTGTCACTACTCAGGAATAACAGAAAAGTTTTACCCAGAAGAGAAATTATATGGCAGTCAAGACATTTAACTGCATTAGTGAAATTAGAGCCTACTTAAATCACATTGGATTACCAAGTAATCCAATACCACATCTAGATCCATCTGTATGAGGCATTTCCTCAGTACAGTGCAGATATAGCTTTGAACAAAGTTCATAATAGGAACTTGGCTATAAAAGATAGATCCAGCCTACCTAAAAACTGAGTAAAAAAACTCTGCTTGCTACCATCATAACTGACATGCTGGCATTTGAGATAGCTGAAAAAGAGCTTGAATGTGTAAGCTGTACTGCAGGCAGACACAGAGGTGACTACTCTTAGATTTGACTTGTTGGGAGAAAAACAGCTGCAGTATAGTATAGTTAGTAAAAAGTAAGAATACTTGGAATAGTGGGAAAGAAAACACACCAAAAAAACGTCAATTTTTTTCCCCACCCAGAATTGCATTAATTATTCAAATCACTTATCAAGTTTGCCACCAGTTGTTCCAGTGAATTTTGACCTGTTACAAAGTTGAGGCTTTACAGGAAGAACAGCAGAGCCTCCTTTGGGTATTGCATAAAGAACTTTCTCTTATTTTCAACTCAGTAGCCAAAGGCTTCCCTTGACACACACCCATTTATTTATTTTTCCCCATGCCACCAAAGATCATGTATATCTCTAGCATACCTCTCTAGCAGTTTCCCTGCCATTGCTCATATGAAAAAGTAGATTACCTTTGATCAACATTTTACTCTCTTGATATTTTAGAATACAAGAAACATGACACAGTATGTAAGACTTCCTTACGTGCTGGACTAGTAACTGGGAAAATGGTGTGTCTGGGTTTTTTTTCTTAATAATTAACAAAACGCAATTTGCTGGTGGTTGCTAAGCACAGAGGCAGCATTTTGGTGGAATTATTTATCATAGCTCATATATGTCATTCCTGAATGTAATAGTTATCTCAAAATCCACCATGTATGTATAAAATTAAGGTTTATTTTCCCAGTGTATAACACTTAATATTAGCATACATTAAATTCCATCTGCCACTTTGACACCCAATGAAGTCTGCATACTAAAGTCCGAAGAGGGTCTTCTAGTAGGTATGTCCCAGGCTTCTCCATACTGAGCCCACCTGTTTGTTCCCAAGGATGAACCAGCTGTGTACTTCATCCTCACCAAGTGTTTCTTTTATAATAGCAATCTAGAAACTAGAGGACTTGTACACTTTTTGCCCCTTTTATACTTTAAAAGGATTCAGTAAGTTTTCATGCTGTTTGCAAGTTATAAACTTTTTGCTTGCCTAATTGCATTTTTATATTTAAGGTGCTGGAATTAGGTGCTTATTTTGTTGTTTTTTTTTTTTTTCCTCCCCCCCCCCCCGGTTTTCTTGTGTTTTGTTTTAAATTTCTCATGACTCATTTTTCTGAATGATGCATCCTTGATTGTAAGAGCATTCCCCCACCCTTTTTTCCTACCCCTACAATTTAGCCATGCCAGCTTCTGCTCAGATCTTAAGTTTTGTGCACATAATCTTTGATTCCAATATAATTCTCACATCTCCTCCAAATTTTTAACTCTTTAGCTGCCCTTTCTAGCTTCTTCTTAACAGGCACTCTTACTTCTATGTATCTTTTTAAAAATTAAGCACAATACTTGTGCCTTTCTCAGATTTCAGGAAGTTGCTGAACATAAATATACTACAATCATTCTAAAAGACTAGGTCTTTGTTATTAACCAGGTCCTCTGAATCACCTTCTCTTACAGGTGATTTGATCAACTTTTCCATAACACAAGCTGACAGCAACTAAAAAAAGTCTATTCTTGGGATGATGGTTTGTCATGATACTCACCTAATTTACATGAAAGCAATTCAAATATGCCATTATTGATTTTTAACTTACATTTTCAAGCTTTTGATTTTCTGCAGTTTTAGAGTCACTACCATCATCTGGTCAAGTGGCTATAATGGGAGTCTTAGTTTTTTTTTTCCTCCCTTTTCAGGCCCAGATTTTTACTCCATAAAGATACTGTGTAATTCACTGACTTGTTAAAGAAAAATAAGACTAACAACACACTTCTTTAAGATCTATCCCTCTTCCTTCACATGCAAGTTTGTTAGTATACATTTATTAGAACATTTATTTTTCCAATTTAGAGGAATTCAGTAGGCTTGTATACATCTGAATAATCCTTACATAGTTTCCTTCCTTCCCATACTTGCAAAGGGGACACTAGAAAGAAAGGATGAGAAATAAGCAGCAAGCATGCTTTGTAAGTTTCAGGTACAGGGAGGAGACAGGCACAGAGGAAAACACTCATTAAAAACCAGCCAACAAAAAAAAACAAAACAAAAAAACCCACACCCTTAAAGCTAAAAACCACAAATGCCCCAAACAAAATCTACCCAAACCCCAAGCACAACCACTTTATTCTTGGTCATGATAACATCAGCAGTAAATCTTCCTGTTTGTGCAATTAATATGAGACTCTCAAAGTTAATGATGCTATGCCAGTATACACACAAAAATAGTCACAAGATTGCTACACACCAAAACAATTTAAATGCCTTGTAAAAGCAGTTCCACAGGTATGCACTATCAACCCTCGTAATAATTACATTGATTTCTTCAGATGAAAGTATTTCAATTTTAATTTTTTTTAGGAGAATTAATCCATTAACTTCGCTGAATTTGTTTCAGAAGAAAACTTCCCAAGTATTCAGTAGTTTGCAAGCAAGAATGCACAGTAGTTCTTAAGCAAGAAAGAAAACACATGTAGAACCATTCATGAGGTTGAGCAAGATTCTAGAAAGGTGCACATTTAAGATGGATTTGACACTGTATCACTATGTTGATCATGCCACAGTCTTAAAGTAGCTGAGAAACAAGCCACTGATTTGCACAATATAATCAAGACAGCACCCTTAAAGAAACCAGAGCAGAAAGGAATTGATACAATATCAACTACTATTAAAATTCAACTACAATTAGTGAAGGAGCAGGTCCAAAGATGGCAATATATTTTATTAATAGTAACAGCAATAGTATTAATTTTGTTGTCATCTTAAGGTCTTAATTATGAGGAAAAACTAGTGTGCTCTAAGGCCTGGTGTGAACTTCCAATGCTCTCACTCTGCAACTGTTTCCTCATGACATCTCTCATGCACACAAGAGCACTTCTTGCATGAAGCATCTGTTTGAAATAGGAATATGTCATCTTCCACTTAAGGCATGCTAAAAGCACACATGCAGGGAGCTAGTAGCATAGTTCCACACTACCAGTGAGTACTCAGCTGTTCACTCATGCTGTAGCTAACAATTCCCTATTTTTTCCTTTTAAGATACCCACCCTATCCAACACATCTTTACATTAACTCTTATGATGGGCATAAACCCCATAAAGAAAGCCTCCCAGAGCCAGCTTAAGTCAACAGCATTTTCTCTTTGTTCTAGCAGGAGTTAAAGTTCTTAAATTAATCCAGCAGGAAAAGTCCAAGGTGGACTGGTAGAACATCTTGGGTTTGTGCCTGTCTCGCAGTGAGGAGGTCAGGGAAAAGAGTAACAGAACACCTCACTCCCTCATCTCCAAAAAACAAAACCAAACCCCCCGAAAAAAAAATAAAAAATCCCACACCTACAAAACTCTCTGCCTCACTTCCCAAATTTTGAAGGGGTAAATCTTCTTCCCCATGTCCATGCTTGGCATTCTTCAGGGCCATATTTTATTACTACCGATAATGTAACACACTTCCAAAATATTCAACATGCTTGAGAATTTTAGTTTTCCACCTTCAAACAAAAAAGGGCAAAATAGGCATTTGCCCTTGAAAAAAAAACCTGTGTATGCTAAATGTTAATGTTTCTTTAGCAACAGCACTACTAAGTGTCATCGCTATAACTGCTTCAAAATAAAACTAGGAATTCTGGCGAGATAAAAAACTTTTGAAAGGCAATTTTGGTATCGTTCTTTCTTGAGTCTAAGAAAAGCATGCCAAACTGCAGGCCAGCCAGCCACTTGTAGTGTTGTAACAGCACACAGTGTAGTGTTTGTAATTATTAGTTTGAATTAATCAAGAACACACTGTGAGAAGAACAAAGCCCGCTGATTGCAAGATTAAAGCAACTTGCCCCTCTTGCACACAGCCAAATGGCTCACAGAGAAAGCTATGCATTAAAATGGATGTATCAAAGAAGAACCTTCCAGTGTATAAATGGGAAAATGACAGAATAAAGAAAGAAATAGAATAGTAGTTTATCACTGAACAGAAAAAGTCATATCAAACACAGCTGTGTATTGCCCAAAGAGCCAGGTATGAAAATTTTTATGATTTGGGTGTATGGCAGTTGTTCTGTTTTTCAGGGGGAAGACCACAAATGGCAAAATGACATATTGCATTTGAAAGGAAGCTCCTATGCAGCATAAGAAGAGTAGGGAGGATTGATGTAATTTTTGTAATGTATGAGGGAAGTACTAGAAACCCATGTACATTCCACCAGTATATTGTACCAGTGCTCAGTACAGTGGACAGTACACTCTACTATCAGTGTATTTCCATCCAGGAGCCAAGATCTGATTTCGTATTGTAGAATATAACTGACTCTTAGTCAATGACCACTCAAAAAAAAAAAAAAATCTCCAAGAACAGAAATACAGTCTAGAGATCCCACATGAAAAATTATTCAAAATGTTGCTGACACAACTGTTGACCTGTGAAGTCAGAGAAAGGCCAGAAGCAGAGGTCAGCAATAGAAACCAGTAACTCAAAGACTCCAAATCATTTAAAAGGCTGGAAACTATCCATGTATTCAATGCTTTGTATTTTCCCTGCTTTATATTCTCCCTCAGTGAGCAATATGCAGCAGAATATCACTAAAACACATCTTTGTACCTCCTAATATCTACATGAGAGATGTAAATCACTAAGATGTTGAGCAAATGACCCAACCAAGGGATAAGTATTAATGCAGAAGGATTTTTTAAATTATGTAAGAAATAACTTCAGGTACTTGAGAGGGTTTAAAAATCAGCACACAAGCTACTGGAAAAGTGCTGAATCTAACGCAAATCATGTGAGCAGACTCCTTTGCAAAATGATGACTACTGACTGTCTGCGTGAGACTATTTGCAGACCTAACCATTATATGGTGACCCCTCAGCATTATTTTAGTATCTTGAGGCAACAAGACAAAGAAGTTGCCAAAATGTTAGGGTTACCCAATAAAAATTGATTTTCTTTTTGCTAGCAGCATCCATACCAACCTACTGCAATTCACTGCTTCCCATGGCAGTACAGATGTAGAACTCTGTCCCTCAAATGTGTTCTGGCAGTGAATACACATATGCAAACACAGATTAACACAGGCAATTTACATTACAAGAACAGAATTAGATCTTGCCTACTGTCACAAACCTAATCCGACTTTGCAGAGATCATACAATGTTTTTGCTGTTGTTTTGTTCTACTCTTTTCTATACAAGTTTGAGCTTCCTTTCACAATATAAGCACTTCAGCCTAGAAAAATAATTTTA
>NW_009917686.1:0-15000 GCF_000696875.1 Nestor notabilis | reverse complement strand
TCCCTACAACAGCATAGACGTTTCTACTAAATAATCAGAGCTGCTTCTCAGCACCACCTTTCTAAAGCTTGTCTGCTTCTCTAAAATGTAGCACCTTCCAAAAATTATTATAGTGCTATCTCTATAATACTTCAAAGCAAGTGACTTGCAAGACAACTACAGACAGTCAGATCATGGAGGCTCATGAATGTCTTGGAACAGATAGGGAAGGCTGGAGAAAGGTCAGCAGGTGATAAATCTCTGAGGAACTAGGCAAAGTCTAGAGTCTGTGAAAAGGAAGAAAGAATAGGGCTTTTCTTGGACAGACAAGATGGTATTGGTTAAGCCTGATGTTACTATTGGTAAACCAGCACAATCCTACTTTTTCTCAGCATTCCTAACCCAGAACATGATTTGCTCTTCATATTCCATGCTTGTCATTAAAGCAGCATTGCTGAATGATAGATTGTTTCTTCTGAGCATAGTACAGATATAACACATTGAAATAAAAGCTTCTATCCTATTTTATTAGTGCAGTAATGGAGATGAAAAATTAAGACTTTCAGATACACCAATCCACATTTTATAAGTTCCTAACAAGCTTAATTTAGGATAGCAATCTGATAATCTTTTGAAGCACTTACTAAGTAAAATCTAGCTGTAAGGCAAGCAATACTCAATTAAACTCAGCAGAAAAGATTCATATGGCACTTCCCTCATAGCAAAAAGATTGGGGATCTCAATTCAGTTCAGAAGAAAAAAATCTATCTGTATCATAACATTAATGCAAAGTTCTATATTTCAGCATTCTTTATCTTGACAATTATGAAAACAAGTAGGTTATGTTTATCAAATAAGGTACTTGCTAGATTTCTACTGAATGCTGGTATCATACAGACATTATGATTCTGTTCCAAAGTAAGACTCTGAACAGCAGTATCCAGTTTAGCACAAAACACATTTCTCCAAATTTCCAAAGCGCAGCCTAACAGCATCCACCACCAGAAAGAAAAGGTAAAAATAAAGTTTATAAAAGAGATTATCACTGATTTAGGTAGGAACTGCTTGCTAGACTTTTACAGATGTTCCATTTACAATACTTGAAAATTTATTATGCTAAATAATCTAACGGAGGTAAAACCTGCCAGACTGATAACCTTCATAACCAAAATCCTCTGCTTAGCCACAAAGCTTATTACAAAGGCAGAGGTAATTAAAGCTTACCCACAGTTTACACAGACCTGCAGAGGCCACTTCTAGCAGCAATAAAGTAATTTTTATTCCAGAACTTTTTGTTTCCTTACATTTTTGCCAAGACTGACAGTAACTGACTAGGACACAACTGACGGGATATATGGATATAAGAGGTAACCTGTGTGTTATTTAACACCACGCAGGAGTTTTTCCTCTCCTGCGTTTTACTACGTGCTACTGTGAACGATGTTACTCTGCACATCATACCAGAGTAGCAATGAGAATGTCTCCTATGCCATGCTTCATTGCAGGTAGAACTAACCAATTTACCACGGCTTAACTTCAACATGGCATCTCCCATATAGCAGGGAGCATACTACAGAAAGTCTGTTAAGTCCTGGGGCTAGTTTTAAAGGGGTTTGTGGAATAGGAATGCGAGGACTTGAGGTAACTGCTTAGTCTATAGAATCCATCAGATGAAATCTTTTGCTCATTATTGACTTCGGTCCTTAGAGTAAACAATAAAGCACATGAATAGCTTTACTTCAGTATTATTTCTCATATGAATAATGTCAATCACGTTTTAAGTCTTTGCGGGATTGAACCTACTGGTCTGATTTATAGTGGTATCTTAGAAATGAAATTTTCCTTTCAAAGTGCCCAGCCTAATTAGTAAATTGACTGTTTTATGTCAATAGTTATAACTCCTCCAAAATGAAGTAGCTGACAATTTGCTGAACTGCTTGCAGTTGATTAATTAAGAAGATATCCTGTGTGTTAGTTATTTTCAAACATCACAGAATTGCACCTCTAACTGAAAATGTAGGTAAGCATAAGGGGGGGAAAAAAAAAAAAAAAAAGGAAAAAAAAGAGAAGTAAAAGAAAAAAAAAGAAAAAAGAAAGAAAAGAAAATAAAGATTAAAGAAAAAAAAACAACAAAACCTGTGAATAAGATGTTTTCAGTAAGTTCTGGTCTTTTTTTTCTTTCATATTGTATTATAGGACATGGATTTGCAAGAGTAACCCCACTGATTTCAGCTAGATAATGAAGGCTTATACAAAGACATCCAAGATAAAAGTCTCCAGAGTCACCTCTTCAGCAATATTGTTTTACAATATGCATTGTGTAGCCTGCACAAACAATTTTTACATAAATGATCTTAGCTTGCTCTTAGACAGCTATCTCAGGGATTTTCCCCATCAAAAAGAGTTCAAGTACAATAACGGCAGCTGAGAAATTGAATTGAGCGCTTCTGTTGCTTGACTTGAGAGGAATGTAGTTAAACATTAATCTCGAGAGATACCATACTATGAAAGTGGATGTAGATGCTCCTAAAAAACAAACAAATGCCATTCAACTAATCTGTTAGACTACTGATTTCTAGTCTGTAAATGCAAAATATGTTGCCCTTTGTCTGGGTGGCATCAAATGGTTTTTGAAGATTGAAAGAAGGAAACAAAACTGGAGAAAGTATCTATAATTCTCTAAACACACCATGAATTTACAGTGTCCACTGAAATGACAGCATGACCATCAAGGTCAGGAGTCTGCCTGAAGGGAAGCCGGCAGATAGCCATGAGCCCAAGGAGCTCACAGATGGGAGAAATCAAAGCCTCAAAGAAATGTCCCTCTTCTGGACCGAGCTGAGCACACCCCAATAAGGGTTAATTAAAAAAAAAAAAACCAACAAAAAAAACCCAACAGTGATTAGCATAAGGATTAACTATCCTTAACCACACAAGGAGTCAACCCCTTTGAGTCAGAGGGCTCCAGAGAAACGTCAGCCATTCAGAGGTGAAGCATCTTCAGGATCTGATAGCAAATCCTCCTGTCTTTCACCTCTCCATAACTGGGTGCTAGGGTTAAATTTTATTAAACATATTTGACATTCAGTATGAATTTCACATGCTGGTGATTCCGTATCTCACAGTAAGTAGGGATTACACTGACCTTTTCATTCCTCAAGGAAAATCTTTCAGAATAGGGTAGGTGGAAGATACATTTCTTGTGTGAAGTTTTTGTTTGTTCATTTTTCCAGTTACAACTGTAATTTCATGTTGAACATGAAACAATCTAAATTTCCCCCCCTACATAAACATTTAAGCAACTTCATACACTTTAGGTAGAGAAGAGCTGGCCAATCCTGCAATTGGAATGAATCATACCCTTTGTCTGCATGAGAAATATGAATGACATGTAGCAGTATACAAAATATAAAATCTAAAATAAGCTAATATACAAGCAAAGGGCTACAATTAGCATTTGCTAATAATGCTAATTAAACATCTTGTAATTCAAATTAGTGAGTTGTAGTTAAACAAAGGTAATAAACAAAAAATATAAAATAAAGAGTTTCCAAGCCTCGTGAATATTCCACAGTAATAACTTAGTTCAGATGCAGTAATTGCATGCCACACTGTTCAATCTTCAATATTTTTCATTGACAAGGATTTTAAAATATTTTTTGGCAGAGACATGAAGCTAGAACATTCCTATTACAAACAATACCTGGAGAAGCCATCAGTTCATTGATTCATGCCTGGAAGCCACCATCAGACAACACATCCTGACAGTCAGATCAGGCTGTACTAGATCCATAGGGAGAGAATACTGCCCTTAGCAACATGTTCTTGCCATTCCCTTTCCCTCTCTGAGCTGTTGTCCACTGCACCTTATTTCTACTGTTTTTACTTTGTCCAAATGGTCACCCTTCCATTCCTGTGAAAAGACCCATGTTCTGAGGATACTAGATATATTAATGAAGAAAATAAAAAGAATCCATTCCACATTTTTACAGATCTCAACTAATCACAGATGTCTAAAGCAAAAGCACCACTAGCAAGACTTCCAACTTCATAAGGCATTCAAGCAAATTTTTCAGTTACTGCAGTTATATAAAACTATAAAATCAAGATTACACACTATGGTATCTGAAGAAATTAGATTGCTATATAGCCCATTTTTGATTTCACACATAATCAGAAAGCCTGAAAGACAAAACCTATCAACTTCAGCAACAATATCCCTATGTTCCAAAAAGAAAGGTAATAGGATATCAAAGACTTCTTAAATTAAAAACAAAAACCCTAAAAAACCCGAAAGACTGAACAACATCACAGTCACTGCTATTTGAGTGTTAAAATTACTGCAAACTTTAGGTACCCACCACAGCATTCACAGGTGAATGTATCTTTATTACAGTAACACAGAAATACAGGAAACCCTGCATCAGGTGGATTATTCAGATTTATTCAAGATTCATTTAAGGTTATGTTGCAGCATGATGCTTTTAGAATTTGGTTTGGATTTTTCCTCCCCCAACATGATCCTGCTAATACACAAAAGAAATAATAATTCATTAAGCACTTTACACGAGCACATAGCTAGTGTTGAAGAATTAAGACTGTGCCAGGCAGGTCAGTAAAAGCTTTGCAAGATTCCATCCATCACGCAGAGCCCCTGGCTGGCAGAAATCTGAGCATACAAATGCCAGTGAGAGCAGCTAGTATGACAGCCTAGAAAGGAAAAAGAAAGCATGAAAAAGGACCAAAACACACAAAACACACACACACACACATAAAGACAAGGGAGCCCTCACCCCTGTGAAATAAAACTGCTGCTCTGGTGTTGCATGACAGATAGTACAGGATCTCTTCTCTTCAGGTTCTTAGCTGAAGCATAAAATCCTTCAGCTAAGAACCTGGTTCGGATTATGGTACCTGATTGTTTTTTTCTGAATCTTATCTGCTAAGCTAAATCCCTTGAAGAATACAAGCATTGATTAAACAAAAAACAAACCCGCACACAAAAATCAACTTTATACAGCTATTCAGTAAATTCTAGATGTCTGACCTCCAAAAGTTTGACCTGAAAGCAAAGTTCAGGATCCTGCCTTTGCCATCAAATTACTGCATGTAAAAAGGAACAGTTGATTCAAAAGAGCCACTAAATTATATAATGGTTTGAGTTGGAAGGGACCTCTTAAGGTCATTTAGTCCAACCCCCCCTGCAATAGCAGGGACATCTTCAACTAGATCAGGATGCTCAGGGCCCCATCCAATCTGACTTTGAATGTTTCCAGGCATGGGGCATCTACCACCTCTCTGGGCAACCTGTTCCAGTGTTTCACCACCCTCATTATAAAATGAGTCTTATGTTCAATCTAAATCTACCATCCTTTAGTTTAAAACCCCTTGTCCTATTGCAACAGCCCCTAATAAAAAGTCTGTCCCCATCTTTCTTACAAGCCCTCTTTAAGTACCAAAAAGCTGCTATAAGGTCACCCCAGAGCCTTCTCTTCAGACTGAACAACCCAAACTCTCTCAGCTTTTCCTCATAACAGAGGTGCTCTACCCCCCGATCATATTTGTGGCATAACATGATTTAGTAATAGAGGTATATTCCTATAATCTAGTATCAAATTCTGAGACTGCTTCTCCTAAAGCAGTGCTTTAAGGACTGTAGCTCAGCCTTTTTTTATCTCCACATCTCTGTGCACTAATCTTAAATTATTTTGTAATTAACTTTAATTTTTCTACATGTTGGCATAACCAGTAAATGCTTCAAGTCAATCTTTATGTCTTTCATGCAAATCACAGTAAAGGTGAACCAACTCAGGCTAAAGGGGTATTTGAACCCAACTTTCCCATTTTCTGACAGAAGGTTTTGAAGATGCCAATTCACAAAATGCAAAGGGTATTGCTATCACCTGAATTTTTTTACCAACCCTATTTTGTCTTGTACAAGGTTATCTCTGTGAATGTCTTACAGAACAGGCTTTGAAGAATATTAAGTTGGAGAAATGCCTCATTTCTTTATACCTGCTCTGAAACAGTCATTTAATTCTAGGAGCTGATTGCTTAAATAAGAGGAATTTTAAGCTTAGGCATTGAATTTCCATGTTCCAGCATTCTGAAAAGACAGATGTCTGCAAATTTTAAAAGGCAACTGAGCAAGGCATCATTTGGATAACTCCACTCTGTATCAGCCTTGTCTCAGGCTCATCAGTGCTTTCCTAGCTTTAGCTTTTGGTTTCCTCCTACACAGTAGAACAAGACACTCTCTGGTACAAAATTAATAACTCTCCAGTCACATGTGGATGCTATGTCTGAAGTCACTTCACAAGTGACAGAATGCACAGAAATAGGTCACCTTAGAAGGTAACAGCTATCAAGATATTTCAAAATGCACAATTCAGGACAGAACATGTAGAAGCTACATTAAAAAAATCATTTAATTTGATGGTAAACTTCCAATTTCCACTGAATCCTGAACAGGGCAAATAAAAGTTGTGTAGACACGATATCTGCATTTCATTTATGGAGGTTATAACTTGCATTCAAATTACTGAATCCATTTCAGGCTAAGACTACTTGCAAATTATGTCAGCCAAGCATTTTCAGTTTTAGAAAAAGAGTAGGCCCTCAGATGTAAAATCAGGGTACATCCACATTGGCTTGAAAGTCAATGCAAACTAATCTGCATTTCCACAGACTTTGTCACATTTTATTCTGAAAAACAAGTTTCCTTTTCTTTTATTGCAATCTCTTTTAATATCCATTTCTTTTATCACAAGGAAAGACAACAATAAATTATTTGAATGTTTGACATTTTACTATGCAATACTAACATTCTAACTATCACTGCGATGTTGTTTTCCGTGCTTATGGCTCAGTGTAAACCGTGACAACAAGTAAAATTGAAGTGATTAACTAGAATTAATATTACGACTAATTTACAGTTCAGTGCCTATGGCAGTGGCTAATCAGTACTTTTTATTTATCATCAACAGGCTTTGCTATAAAAAAATAGCTATAATGAAAAGGACCTAGAACTGTCACTTTAATCACAGTATAGATGTGCAGTACACCACACTGTATATTAATAAACCAGAATATGAAGAACTTCCTCAAACACAAACACTAGCCCAGCCATTCAATTCTACACAACTACTCTTTATAACTGTACTCCACCATTCCAAGTCTTAGACATTTCTCCAAGGCTCAGTTTCTATATTAGGTACAAGTTGTTCTTCGTTATTATTTTGTGCTCTTTATTTCAAGTTTTGCTGTGTTCTGACTGGAACAGACACTGTACCTGCGGAGCAGCTAATAGCCCCGAACTTCAACTCTGTAAACAAGATAATTATAATTTGAGGTAATTCTCTTTGCTACAATGTAGCAGAGTATCTCCTTGGTGCAAAATCTGGTACAACTATTACATACTGAACACCCCTGATGAAAACCAAAAGGTTTGAATACACTGTATCTTTTGCTGGATAAGAGGAAAACCAAATCATGGATCATCTTGATACAGCTTCTTTGCCCCTATCTCTCAAGTTATGAGGTGCTTTACTTGTCCGTACCCAAAAAAAAAAAGCTATAAAACAGTTGCCACAGGAATTTTTTGAGGGTTTTTTTTGTCAGGAAGTTAAACCAAGATCTCGTGTTTCTCCTTATAGCTTCATTAATTTGGCATGTCAGTAACAGCAGAGATCAGTAAAATGTTACATTATAAATACAGAGAACTGTAATATACAGTAATAAGAGTGCCATTTCACACATCAGTGTTACGCTATCTTCCTTTTAATTCATACCAATATTCTTCCAAGTGGAAAACCACTTGATTTTAAGATCAGAAAAACAAAGTAATCTTTTACAACCACAGTTTGCAACTAACTTCTTACCTTTAAAGTATAGAATTAATCTACTAACTCATGCATTGTCACTTTTGTCTAATTATACCATATGATCACAGAAAATACACTACATAATGGAAGACATACATTGGTTGGTAGGTCTCCATGCATCCACTATTTTAAAGCATTTCCTTGAAAAGCCAACTCAAAGGGGAGGGTGAACAACAACAACAAAAACAAACCTAACACACCAAACCAAAACACCCCAGTTCTTACTAGCTGCTTTATAGCTGTTTTATGTTTTTCATTATAGCAATCTCTGTTATCTCAAATTGATATGCATATGCCAGCTATATTCAGCCTTGCCTCATTTATTATAGAAGCAATGACCTTTCAAACACTCTCCTAGTTCTCCTTTAAAAGAAAAAAAAAACCACACAAACAAACATGTGAGTGACAGTGAAGTGGAAAATTAGCCTTTTGGAACAAGTAAACCATCCTCCTCAACATATTAAAAAAACCATAAGACCGAACAACACAAAGCATACTGAACCATGTAAGGCCGATTTCACTGTGCATGCTCCAAAGAAGTCCTTGACATTGCTAATGTTTGTCATACATACAGGTCCCAGAGCCAAACTTCCATCTGGAAGAGATTTGAACTACCATCCAGAGGCATTTCAGGATCTGAACCAAAAGGTTTACAGCATTACAATCCAGCTAATTCTATTGCTTCTAATTCCAGCTGGACTTAAAAGTCTTATCTTTACACTCCAGGCCTTCAGATAGAGCCTATCACAGTAACACCAATTCCCAGAGAACTCAACTCCATGACCCAAGTGAGATTAAATCCCTCCAGATAGCCCAAGTAAATGGCTCATAACTCGTTTCTGTCACTTTTGCTAATGCCTTTGTACTGGAGGGGGGGGGGGAGGGAAAGAAAGAAAAAAAAACCAAACAAGAAGAACCATAGCAAAGGTGTAAATATCTACAAATTATTTAAACCACACTTTTCCCCTTGACTCCTACCAGTGATTCCAGTTGTCTTCTGCTGAGAACATCATGGATATTTACTGGCTGAACTCTCTCTTTAAGTACTGTGCTAATCAGCTACTGAATATCTGTACTCCATCAGCCGGAGTGCTGTAATTTTTGGTGAAACATACAAACAGACACAAAGATACAAATAAATAGAGAAACATTGAGGGGAAGAGGAGATGCATGTTTGATGTCAGTTGTACTGAAACTCCCTCAAGTCGGGTAATTCCACAGCGTGTCTTGTATTATGTAGTTTCACCCCAAAGAGAGGAGACTTAAGTTGAAAAGGAGTACTTCAAGTCAACTCATCATGACATATTTAGTTTCTACTCATCATGCAATATTTATTTTAATGAACTGAAGATATAATTCCCAAGTATTCCAACAATTCAGACAAGTGGAAGAAAAAGAAAATAACTTCTTTAAATGCTGTAGACTAATAATGAGAAATTCCTGTGCAAATCAACAATAAAAAACCCAAAAATACAGCTCAACCCTGGGAAGTACTCTTAGAGATAACTGTTGGCAAGCAAAGATACAAGTTTAGTTTACTGTTTTACTTTAGGTTTTTCTTTTAATTCACTGTGTTTTCCCAAAGAAAGGAGGAGTTCAGAGGGGAACAAGAAAAAGGGAACAAGGAAAGGTCTAAGTAAAGAGAGTTATTTCCCACAGAAACCACCAGCATTAGAAAGAAATTTGTTCCAACGGATTTTGAAAGATCTAACTAGGAAAAAAGAAGAAACATTCAAGTGTCCAGATTTTGTGATTCCACTCTGCTGAAGTTCAATCTGTACAAGCACTACAGAGAAACAGCTAAGACAAAGAAAATCGCCTACCAGAAAGAGACCTCTCTTCTTTCCAGGATAACAAACTGACCCCAAAAAGCCTTCAGGAGTAGAAAACCACCTTCAAATATTATCACAACACTAACAAAGTTCTCCCTCTGCTTCTATCAGGAATCCACTTCGAGACTGTGGCAAACCAACCCATGAGGATCATCTTATAAACAGGTGAGCAGAATCATCATTGATGGTTTGTATCAGCTGCAGCTGAGTTCCCAAATTAAAAGGGAGACTGTCAGCTGGGGGTACTGGGCCAGTGCCAGGACAGTTGGTGGACCCTAGGTGAGGGCTGAGACAAGGTACAGCTGGGGCATGAAGTCTTGGCCCTGTGTGCTGAGACAGTACCTGGGCTCTCTTGCAACTAGATTAATCCAGGGAAAGACTGAGGCAATCCATAGCTGGGAATAGGAGTTTGGGTCTCTGCAAATGGCTATACTTAGGTCACATCCTTTCTGGTAGAGAATAGGGAATGTGGCAATATACTGAGGTTAGTCATAGCTATATTTTGTAACGAGATACTGTAACCAGATAGTGGGAGGCTACTAACATTATTTCTGGTTAGATGCACAGGCAAATTCTTTTCTGGTGGTATGTCCAGACAGCGCTATGCCCTCAACCATGCCCAGGGTACACACACCTAAATTGGCTAAACCATTTATCTGAAAATCACTCAAATTAAAAAATGCTGAGGGTGCACTTCCTGTTAACAGTTAAAGCAGTCAAGGATGTGTTTATGGCTCATTTAGGTACCTTTCAGTAAAAAAAGGACATAGTGCCTATGAAATCCAAATGAAGTTAGATCCACAGGGTAGCCAGCAAGAGGGAAATGACTGTGTCAGTGGAGGCAGGTGACTTATATTTGGTCTTAATATGACTAAAAGATGACAAAACCTAGCTAGTACAGCTCAGTCAGTTTATTGATTGTAAGATTGTGACCATATATTAAACCACAGAATGCCTTCATAATCTGTATGGCACAGCATAGTAAAGATACAAAATTAATCAATTTATTACAACTATTACTGAGCATCTAGTTAAGGCTGAAAGAACCTTTATTTTATAGCATCTCAGATGTTGTATCTTAAACTCTGAAATTTTATTACCTGCAAATGATTTCCATTCTTACTTTGCTATCTTGCATTTTCATTTGATGGTGCTAATTTTTTATTAAAGATGACAAATCTCTGGCCTCTTAATTCATGACAATATTTTGAACAAAATTAAAAAGGGATGTAATGTTTGGGCTTTCTTGCATGCAATTGCATGCCAAAATACGGTAAGTCAAATTGATGAATACGCCAAATGCCAGGGTAGCACGATCATCTATCAAGCTGTAAGGTAGCTAATACACTTACATTAGTTAATAGTATAATGCACATAAACCAGCATTGAAATAATTAACAAGCAGATCCTAGCATGCCTTGGACAACAGGAATGGTCTTGAGCAAAGGTGCACTTCTCTCTTTCGCCTAGATCTATATGGCTTCTCATGGTGGAAGGAAGGGGACTACAGTGAATCTGGTTTGTGGTTAATAATTTTTATGCACAAATATGCACTCCTATTTCTCTTGAGCCTTAAGTTACATGTCTGTAATGCCATGGCAATACCCCTTTATTTGCACAGGTGTATATATCTAATATCAATAGTGAAATACCCAGAGAATTCCTGTGAGAAGTAACGCTGGCTCAGCAACCTGCTGTCACAGCAGTCCGGCTGCTTAACCAAGTCAGAACATATTGCTGTGGTGTGTCAGGGAAGGAATTAAGCTTTCAGAGGAGATGAGAAAGGCTAAATTCAGCCCCATTAGATTTTTTTCTCAAGCAAGAAGCAAAGAAATAGAAGGCCTTCATAGAAGAATGATTCAGGCATCCTAGGAAAAAGCTGCTGCTGACAAAACTTAAATTTGAGACTTGTAATTGTTGCCTTTAGCTTTTAGCAAAGCTGGCAGTGATTCTAACTATACCAAAGGCTTAAGATTATGCTTTACCCAAAAGAAGTACAGTGAGTTTAATTGTATTGTTTTCCTGTTACATATTAGAGACCATGGCTGTTACAAAAAAACAAAACCAAAACTACTAGTATCTCTTTATGACAACACAGATAGGAGCATTGCTTTTTGCTTTCAAAAAAGCTAGCCATTTTCAACAGCAGAACATATTTTATCTGAAAGTATCCCTTTCTAGAAATGAAGCTAGTATATAGCTAATGTATCCCACCAAATAGCTCATACATTGTTGATATTCTTATTATTTTTAATAGTATTAAAATATTTTTCTTGGAGACACATTTTATGTTCTTCTCTCTGTCATTTCTGGCCCCAGGCTGCACCATCTCATTAATCACTAATACAATACATTACAATTTGACATGAACAAAATAAAAATCAGAGTTCTGCATAAAGCTGAGAATAAATGTTAAAATGTACTGCCAATCCACAGACTGATTATGAATTGCATCTTTGCAGAGCTTTTTATTTGAAAACCCTGTACAAAATGCAATTCTGGGACCTTGGTGAGTGCAGATCACATTTTTAGATGCCTAACTTAAAAGAGGACTTAAAGGTCATCAAGCCTGATTACATTCTGTTCAACACAATAAAGTGCAGCCATGTGTAAATTATTATTGAGCAAATTACAAATGATTCATGGCAGATTTTTCATTAGAATATAATGTTTCCTTTGCTGCAAAGTCAACATTATGATCTACTGTTATTTCTTAGAGCTCTTTCTATTAAACTAAACAGAGAGAGAGAAGCTTTTATTTGTACCATTTATATCTGCATACAGTATAACTGATAGCAAAGTTACATTCGAAACTGTCCATCCCTCTGCTATTTCAAAGCTCTCAATCAAAAATTCAACAAGAAGAGTTGTTTCACACAATACATAAAAAAATTGGTATCATCCCTAGTATTTGTTTTGTCAAGGTAGGCTTATCATAAATAAATACAATTTCTTGTAACTTGCTTAAGCACTTCTTTCTGTCAATCTGTGGCTATGTTTTTCACTTTATGCATGATCATCACTCCCCTCTATTTACTTCTTAAAGGTTATAGAAAAACATCCTTGCCTGCTCTTTAGAAGATAGCCACTTCAAAGACTCTTTTGAGAATCAACAGCCTTTAACAGTGTTTGATACAAAGCCAGAAAAGGGCATGGGCTAAGTAACGGGAGAGGGAATGCTTAAGTTAGCACTGTGGGAAATAAATGCCAAAAACTGTTTATCACACAAATGAAATTATCTCTTCTCCAAATAACTCCCCTTCACAGATGCTTATAGCCAACACTTCAGTGTGGATATCCATAAAAATTAATCTGTGAAACCCTGTTTTCAACACATCAACTACTTCTTGCTTCAGTTCTCAGACACTGTTCTGTTTGCTGCCAGATCTGGACTTAAGCTCATGATGAGCTTTTGGATTTGAGTTTTGGTATTGAAAGTGGCTCAGTGCTTGCCTTACAGTTTTAAATAATGAGCAAGCTACGTCCCTGTTCAGAAGAAAGAGAGCAGGCGCTGCACCCAGCCATCTTCAGTTGCTTTAGGAGCAGACAAGAAGATAGCACTATGTTTTGCAATAAAAAGTGATGGAAGAGCGATTGGGATTAGAAAAAAAACTGAAGGATAAAAAACAAAAACCCCAACATTTTTTCAATAGCCCAACATTAACACTAGATCACTAGTGTACAACTACCAAACCAGCAAGCTTTTAAAGAGAAGGTGGCAGTGTAAGACAATGAAATGGGTTTGGGGTAGCCTTAGGTAGCAATTTAAATAGATTGTAAATCTTTACTTCAAGAGTAAAATAAATCCAAATCATATATTACAAAAAAAAAACCAAAAAAAAAAACAAAACCAAAACAAACAAAAAAACAAACCACCAAAAATTAAGTAATTTCTGCTAAGAATTTCATTCGAGATAGCTAACTGGAGGATATAAGTATAAATTACAAAATAAAATATTTTAAGGGTTTCAAGAGAGAATTTTGGCTATGTTTGCATGCTGGAGGGAAGCATGACAGTAACAAACTGTCTAAAGGAACATTTATGGAACATTTATGTCACACATTATCATACTAGAGGAGAATGTGAGATGACTAGAGTAAGAATTCCAACTAGAATGTTTCTGGATCTTGCTGGTCCCATTATGGACCAATGGGCATGGTCATAAGACAAAACTTCTAATTTCTACACCCAGCTTTAGAGCTAATGTTCTCTCTGATACTTAGCAAATTTCTTAGTCTGAAACTAATTTTCAGAATCCTGACTTTCAGGGTTGCTTTATACTACAAAACAAGCCAACTACAAATAGCTATTGAAAAATAATTGTAATTATCTGGCTCTAGAAAACAGACTTAGGATATTGATCACTAAGAATCTGCATATATTTTACTTAATAAAAAAGGATCTGATTTTGCAGAAGGTAACTCAGTGGGTGAGCAGATGCTTTGCAAAAGTCAATCTAATTTTCCATTTATTTACATATCTAGAAATGTAGCTGCAATCTGCCAATTTTTGGTTTCCCTTTCCCACATTAAAATTGCTTAAGATTATAAATAATATTAATTACTACTAAAAAGTGGAAGGAATTTGATCAGTTCATGTTTCCTCTATGTTTTAAGTTACTTGAGTGGAAGAAAAATAGTTTACCTGTGAAAAATTATCACTATTAGAACTGGCCTGCAAATAAAAGTGGAATAAAGCTATTTCACAGTAACATGTGCCCTGAAAATGGCCCTGACTTAGCAAGATATTCAAGTGAATACTTCAGATTTACGTATAGTCCCTCTGACCAAGCAAATATATGCTGAAAATCAAATATAATTTAAAATGGATGTATGTAAAGAAAACATCAAGCCACTATCAGTGGCTGTGTTTCCCCAGTATCATTCCAATTTAACTTCTGACTAAAACGCCAAGAAAAAACAGACAAAAAAAAAAAGTAATCCAGAATCCTAGTTTCTGGAAATACACAAACAACATTTCATAAACTTCTGTTTCATAAGATTGAAATGTCAATTATCCAATGATGTTTTTAGTAGTGCATTTCAAAAATTAATCTATTAAAACTACATCTATCTAGTTTTTCTAATGAAAAAATAATTAGACAAACAAAGAAGCAAACAAATTAAAAAGATTAAGCTGATATAGTCTAGAGAATAAGGTTTGTGATCATGTTACCACTTAGCAATTTTCCCTCTCCTGCATTGCCAACCTCCCTTTTATTTAATATTAGTTTCTCTTTTAGTCATCCAGGGGCTTTAATAATATCTAAAATAATCACATACTACTAATAATATTTAATTTAAAT
>NW_009917685.1:17666-28109 GCF_000696875.1 Nestor notabilis | reverse complement strand
GGGGGGGCCCTGTCCCCTTCGTGTCCCCTACTGGTGCTGCCCAGCCCCATCACTCATCCTGTTCCTGCCCGGGCGCTGCACCCTGGGCAGGATCGGGATGGGAACCTGCCCCGGGTGGGATGCGGTGCCCTCTGCCAGGCTCGGTGCCATGGGGCTGCCCCTGTGCCACCAGCAGCACTGCCAGCCTCCCCTTCCTGATCCACAGGATCGTGTGCCAGACTGGAGTTTTAGACTGGAGAGGCACAGGAGGCGTTTTCGGATGTGGTGACAGTGAATGTGAGCCGGGAAGGGAAGTCCAGGGAGCGATACTCCTACGTGGTGAGTAGCTGCCTCCCGGATGTTTCTTTGGTGATTCCTGCACCCCACAAAACAAGCCCACAGCCCTGCACCCCCAGCTGGCTTTGAAGGAGGATCTAAGACAAACATGTCGGGGTCCTTGAGGAGCAGCAGATGCGTCTCCTCACCCAAGGTTACCTGGGCGAGGTCTGGCACATCCAGGCAGGACTGAAGCCAGGGTGTCGTCAGGCACAGCCTCGACCCCGTCTCGGTTCCTGCAGAGGTTTCTCCCTCATCCTGGTTGTATCACCATGTCTCCTGCTATCAAAAGGAGCTAATTTTTCTTCCTTGTCCTTTGTTAAAGTGCCATTACAACCTGTGAGATTATTTGAGGCTTGGTAAGTCTCTTTGTGCTGTGGAAGTTACATACCATGGACTCACACATGGACTCATGCTATTTAGAACTGATATATTTTGCTGTAGAGATTGTCTTATTTTTTGCATGTGAAAAATATGTAGGGAGTAGATTTGAGCTAACCCCATGTCATTATACAAAGAAAAGCCCTTTATAGCTTTGTACTTGTACCATCTCACAAAGATAACTTTCATCTCTATAAACCTCAAAGAAATCAATGCATTTCCTCTCTTCCCTCCTTCCTCTCTGGCTAGACACTATTGACGGGCAGCCCCATGCATCCAGGGTGAACGCCACAGGCTGGGTGCTGAGGGCATGCTCGTTACTTGGAGCCTTTGTGCTTCTGCTGTTGATTTAGCTGGGGAAGAAAAGACCCTGTTGCAGTCTGATGGATTGAAAGAAGGCTCGAGCACCAGGAAATGACATTTGATTACTGCTGGACATAGTGAGGATCTTAGGGCAGGATCATGCAGTGTAATCCCCCACCCTGTAACGGATCCTGGTGTGAGGGAGGTTTGCAGAGCGTGCAGCCAGCGCAGGCTCCAGAGCACAGCCCAGCACCATGGCAGAGCCGGGAGGGCACCACCAGGCCCTGCTCAGCTGGAGCTCCCAGGAGGACGTTGGCTCAGGGACCTATTGCGGTTGTTTCCAGGCATCCATATTCACATCCAAAATGTCTCGGTGATCCAGCAGTCTGGAGCAAGGTGCCGTGGGGTACAGCCTGGTGACAGACCTTGGGTTTGGGGTCTCTGGTGGGTTGTCACAAGGGTGTGTGCTGACTGGGCACATCACTCATTGCTGGGCGATTGTCTGGTTGATAAAGAGAGGAAAGGCTCCAAGAGTGGTAAGGGGCTGGACACTCCTTCACCAGCTTTCCGCATGCAAGGAAAAGCCCTCTCAGGAAGCACCTGTAGAAAGAGCAGCGACAAGCAAAGCAACAGGAGCAAAAGCCAGTTCCTGAACTGAAACCGAGTCTGTGATAGCTCTGTGCTGGCAGCTCCTGCCAGGCTGAAGGAGAAGCTGTCCTCCCGGGAGTGAGGAGCCGTTTTCTGCTGGGATGGCACAGCACGAAGCTGTCTTTTGCCTGTGTATCTCAGCAAAGCTTGGAGAAGAGGTGGGAGAGTGCCCTGCTTTGTGCACACATGTGTTGGGAGTGAAAATGCACAATGCGTAGCTGGTGATGTGTTCCACACCAAAAGTGTCTCCCACCCCCTTTACAAACTAAGAATCACTCTTTAGTTCTCTCGATTCTCCTCTCACATGTGATGGCATAAAGATGGAGTAGACTATGCCATGCAGGGCTGGTCTCACTGAGACCTGAGCTTGAGCACTGATAGCAATTTAAGTGATTTAAAAGACTTTTAGAACTGCCCTTCCAAAGAAGGCCCTTTGTAAAATGCCAAATATTGCTTGTGTGCTATAGCTTTCAAGGTCCCCACTAGATGTATCTAGAAGACAGAATTCAGCTGTAATTCTGCTGAGGAGGAGGGGGGAAACGTGATCAACAGACCTTTCCAGGACATTATAGCAGGCTATGGATGAGCTGAATTTGCCGAAGTGGCGCTGGAAGCAATTGGTGCTGGCAGTGCTCAGAGAGTCAGTGGCAGTGCTCAGTGCTCAGTCCTGGCTCTTGCCAAAGGGAAGAGATGAGGGGCTTTGGGGAACGTGAATAATCCTCTCTGCTGATGTTGTAAGTGCACATTTGAATACATGGGTTAGGGGCCAAGGGCAGGAGACAGCTGCCTGCAGACACTCAGAAATACAAATTAACAAAATGAATCCTGTGGAAATGGGTAATGATGAGAAACAACAGAGGAAATGTCTGTAGAGGAGTAGAGCGGTCTAAGTGTAGGACAAGGGCAAGGGTATCTATTAATAAGGATGTTTGTGGCTGGATTGACAGGAAAGGGCATCTGCACCAGGCGGAGTGGAGCAGCTTATCCCTCCTCAGTCCACTGCTGCGGTTTTGCTCGGTGGCTGCACTGGGGAGGAGGGGAGCAGCTCCAGCCAGCCCCAGCCTGTGCCTTGCGCTGTTCAACAGGGAATTACCAACTGCCTTATGGAAGGGCCTTGACATAACTATTTTCTCTGCCCTCAGTGTCCTGCTCGCACCGGAGCAGGGCAGTTGCCCAGCAGACTCTCCTGGCGCGCGCAGCGTAGCCGACGCAAGGGCTTAGCACTGCATTAGTTATCAAAGCCTCCAGCTCCTGAATCTCAGGAAGATTTGCAGGGGCTGCAAATGCAGATAACACGCATGCTAATTTCTGCTGAAAATGGCAAGAGGCAAAGTAACTTCCTGTCACCTCAAGAGATTCAGATTTGAAGCTTCCTTAAGGAGGAGTTTGATATTCAATTATCTAGACCCAGGTGGCTGTTTTCACAGATCTCAAGGCCATCATCCAGTGGGGCTTTAGCATTATCTTCATATTCAGGAAGAAATGGATCTGGAAAGGCAGAGATGGTGGGAGCTAGAATGAGTGAGAAATTTCCTTTTCCTGAGCTGTCGCTATCTCTGAACCTTCCATTGGAAATCTCGAGGGACTGGTAGGATCTGGGGTCCAGTTGGACTCATGTCTCATTTATTGCCAGAATTTAGGGACCACGGAGAGTCGCAGAGGTTTTACATGATCTTACTCCAGAGCACTTGTACTTCTCCCCTTCTGCTGAAACCCTGCCAGCTAAAACTTTTGCTGTGCTGCTATATTAGAGTCTGACAGTACTGGATACTTAAATTTACTGAAGCAATTTCCATGTGCAGTGTGGAGTATCCAGCTGTGAATATGCCAGGCTAGAAATCAGATGTTCCCTTTGTTTTTAGCTTCCCGTGGTGCAGTCAATAGCTCCCCTGAACGGCCCGAAGGCAGGAGGAACCAGAGTGACCATCAGAGGCAGCAGGCTGGATGTCGGCTCCGAGCTCCGTGTCCTCGTCAATACCTCCAGGCAGTGCACTGACCTCAGGTGGGACCAGGTCTGGGGGCTGGCACTAATCTAGTGACAAGAGCCAAAGTGTTAGGAAGGGTGGCATTGTCCCCCAGGAGGTCAGGAAGAGCTGGGGTTCAGTGGGAGCGCGGGGGCACCACTGCATGCTGCTGCTAAGCCTTGGAGCCAGTGCAGCATCCCCACCAGCCCACTTGGCTGCCACCTCCATTTCCAGCACCCATCAGTCTGGTGTCCCTGGAGCAGTGAAGAAACCTCTCCTCCTGTATGTTCCTCTCTTGTCAGTGGGTAGAATTAGGAGAGTGCTCTTTCACTTTGGCTGGATGGGCACTCAGTCTGGCAGCCTGGGGTGATAAAGGCTGAGATTGCTTGTTGGTAGGCAATGTAGTTAACAGGGGATTGGCATGTGACTGGGAACTCCTTTTTGCCTGTGTCTGCCATCTGCCTTGTTCCCGAGAGGGTGCTCAGGTCCATGGGGCCGGACTCTGGCGCTCTTCCTGCCCTGGCTCCCTGCAGCTTACCTGGCTTTCCCCACACAGCCGTAACGCCAGCACCATCACCTGCACCATGCCCTCCGCAGAGCTCACCACGGCCGTGCGAGTCTGCGTTCAGTTCGAGAACAAGTCTTGTGCCAGCTACAACATCACCTTCAAGTATGAGAAGAACCCGATGATATCAGACATCAACCCCAAGAAGAGCCAGATCAGGTGAGGTGCCTCCCTCAGCAGACAGTTGAGCTGCCGGGATTTGAGCTTTTCCTTTGTGACCTTTATTGAGATCAGCCCCTTAAGTTTTGCTGACTGAAAAGTGAACAGTGCTCTCCCGTCAAAGCCCGGAGCTAACTGGAGTGCTCTGGTGTAGGCTGGTGCAGGCAGTGCAGGCTCGCCCTGCCTGCGCTTCAAGCCATCCAGATGCAGAGGAGATCCTGAGCAAACCCCATGTCAGGAGACCCTGAAACACAACCAGGAGGCAGGGTATGGTACCGGGGCCCTGTGCCAAACTGTTGTAGCATCATGACTTCCATTTCAGAGCTGCCACATATCTGCATCTACCTGCAAAAGAGAGGGTCAGCTCCAGGCTGGCAGGAGAGGGTCTTGTAGGCAGAAAGGGGCTTTCTCAGCCCCTGTACCTGTCTTCACTTTGCAGACAGGTACAAAAGGGCACCACAGAGTGCTCTCTGGGTGCTTCGGTGTGCCGCAGCAGGAGCAGAAGAGACCTCACATACCAGGACTGTCCATAGCTCATTTCAGTGCATTTAGGACATGGTAACTGCACTGTGTAAACCTGGTGGGTGCTTTAGGGGGTTTCAGGTGGGGCTGTATGAGACCCTGAGGATTTTTCTTGGCAGCAAAACTGTTGGAGGATGAGCTGAGGTTTGTAATTTTGGATTTCAGCTTTCCCCACTCATGGTATTTCATTTTTAAAGCGTGCTGCTTTTAATTTCATGTCTCTCTGTGGAGCTCTCAGGCTCCTGTTCCTTTGGGTACTGTGGTGAAATCCCACCTTCCTTGACTGTGCAGTCTGGGAAACCCAGGGCTGACCAAGAAACTCAAGAGTCCAGTGCCTGTGCCTGCAGGACCATGGCAAAAGCAGTGTGCTCAGGGCTCTGATGGTCTGATCCCCTTGGAGCAGAGCCGCGTCTCGGCGTTCCCAAGTGCAGCGCCAAAGATATGGGCTGTGGGAAAGTTAATGACAAGGCACAGCAGTGACTCAGCCCCCCTCAGGTCCTCGCAGGCTTGCGAACTGTGCTGAGTGGCGGGAGCAGTATCTGAACACAGAGACAGTGGAAGAATGTCACTGTCCACATTCACAAAGGAAACCACCAGGGTATTTCTCTGTCACCTTGCTCTGCTTTCTTAGTATTTACAGCAAAATTTCATTCCACTGGGAACATGACAGCAGTCTCTCTCATCAGACTACGTGGTGGCTCGTGTAGCCCAACTGCTCTGGTGCCTTGCTGGGCTGGTGAGCATGAGGGGTCATTAACTTGTGCAAAAATTTAGCTAGATTTGATTTCTCTTACCATGCTGCTAAAATAATCTGTGTAAGCAAAGTTTAAAACAGAACAGAAGTTGTAAACTAGTCTGCAGATGTGACAGGCTCTTAATTAGAAACTTGGATCATAATTTGCATAGTAATACCCACAGATTTAAGAGAACCTTGGGCCCAAAGTCACTGTGTCTGGAGTGGTCTTCAGATAATAGCATTTATAAGTCCTGACTGTTCCCTGACAGATGCTCTGAACAGGTCAGATGTGATACAGAGGAAGGGGAAGGTAAATCCAGGTTGTAGTTTCTGCTGTCCAGAGGAGACACACAGTGCCAGTTCTCCACCCCTTACCCTGCCTACCAGAGCATCAGGGTCCTCTCATCACTGTCGTTAATTGACTGCATATTGAGAGGCCCGTGTTTCACATTCCCCAGGCAGCAGATCCAAAACACAAAACAACTTTCACGTTTTGATCTAAATCAGAAGTGTCTGGGAGATGCATGGTCCCTGTCAACCTTAAAGGGGGCTCTTCCCTCTCCAGGATTTACAGTTCTCTGCAGATCGCTGTGGGGACCGTGAGGGAGTATCTCCTGGCCCTTGCTTTGAGGGGTTAGAGATTAACCTCTTACGCCGTTGGAGGCCTGGGCAGCCTTCTGTGTACCCCTGCAGGCAGAGGCAGGCTGCTTCTCTGGGGAGTGGGAGTGAGGGGCCAGCTTTCTGCTGCTGGAAGAGGTCCCCGCTTTCCACCACAGCAGCCACTGCTCCTTCCTTCCCTGATGTCTTGGTAGCAGTGTGGATGCTTGCTGAGAGTAGGAAGAAGACTTTGGCTGCTGGGTTGCTTTTTCTGTTTAAGCAGCTGGGAAACATCCCTGGGAAAATGACAGCAGGGAGACTGAGCCAGTGCACCTTGCTGCTGGGTTGTCCTCTGCAGTGACCCTCTCTTTCTTCCCTTCTCCTCAAAGTGGGGGCAGGATCATCACCCTGGAAGGAAGAGGCTTTGAACTGATCCAGAACGTGTCCATGGTGGTCCGAGGCATTGGCAGAGAGCCAACGGTGGGTGTCCCCGCTGGGTACTGCCCAGTAACTGGGGTGTGAAGCTGAGGCCTTAGCACCTGCTACAGACCGGGCTGAGAGCAGGGCTAGGTGGGAGCACTCGGGATGTTGGGGTTTGACGTGTGTGCTCTCTCTTGCTGTCAGAGCTGCAAGGTTCACACCGACACCATCATCACCTGCCCCTCTCCTGCTGCCTCCAACATCACTGTGGGGAGCAAGCCCGCACCTGTCAATTTTTATCTCAATGGTCGCCTCTACACAGATGATCGTCCAGCTCTGGATGAGGAGATGTACCCCGAGGAGGCCTTGCACATCAGCAAGTTCAGCCTGGAGTACTATGCTGACCCTCAGTTCTTCACAGCCAAGAAGGAGAAGTGGATCAAGCACCATCCTGGCGAGCCCTTAACCCTGGTTATACATGTACGAGCGTGGCATTGACAGTTCTACTTCTTTCGCAGTGTTGCATGCTCCCCACTGGGAAGCTCTTCAGTTCCAAGTACCAGCACTGTGACTGTCCGCACAGGCAGGAGCGAGATAGGGGATGGATGAGGATGGGAGAGGCAGGAATGATGCAGGAGCCAGTGGTTCTTGCTCAGTCCACTGCACCTGCATCTCTTCACAAGGAGATGCAGCCTGACCTGAGGATGCCCTTTGAGGCATGGAGGCAGAGCGCTGCCTTTGGAGGATGTAGTAGCTAGAAGCTAAATAAAATACTGGATGTATGAAAGAGAATGATAATGCACTGGCCTGAAATCAGGCAGGTGCTCCAGAAGGTCCCGACAATAGGTATTTATTCTTGCAGAAACAGATCATTCTCTTTTGGCTACTGAATTCAGCTCAGTTAACAAGGAAGTCAGGGTACAGCAATTGAGTGGCTTGGACAATGCGCAACAGTAATTCAAAGGCCATTGTTCACTGCAGGATATCCTCACTGCTTGCAACGTGCTTCAGAAACTCACTCCCCCGTTCTCAGGCTCTGCAGACACATCCCCTGGCTATCTCCTCTGAACATCCTTCCCCTCTCCCAGGTGGGCGCTTAGATCCTTATCTTCGGTGCACAGCAGAGCAGATCAAAAGCAGATTTTAACACGTTCCGTGAGGGGCTCGCTCGTCCTGTGCCTCATGCTGAGTGAGGAATGGGAAACAGGAAAATGGGGAATGGCCCAGTTCTGGGTTTCCTGTGGAGGGCTGGAAAAATATCCTTGGTGATGGAGAGTCTTCCCAGGTCTGAAAAACAGCAGGGAATACAGACAGTGAGGAAGGAAAATCCATTGCAATTGTGACTGCTGCTCTAAAGACTGACATCCTGGTTCTGTTTATGTCATTAGAAAGAGCCTGACAGCCTGGGCCTGGAAAGCAATGAGTACCAAGTGAAGATCGGCCTTATCTCATGTGAGATCCAGATTGTTTCAGACAAAGTCATCCACTGCTCTGTCAACGAGTCACTGAGCACCTCGGACAGACAGTTACCGGTGACGGTGAGTCCCAGGAGCACTCTGGGCATGGGCACAGGGGTCCCTGTGCAAGCCCGGCAGGGCACGGGCAGAATGCTGCCCCCATGGAAGGTGAGCAGAGCACCTTGGCTGGCGGCTCACTGGTAGGGTGCAGGAGCAGTCGGTGCTGAGGCTGCCCGAGTCGTGGAGAGGGGCTGCCCGCTCCACATAGTGGGGACTGGCAGCTGCCAGTGAGGAGCTGGGCTGTGAGCTGGGAGGATTTTGTCAGCTCTCGTAGAAGGTGCTGTGAGCTCCCAGGCACATGAGGGTTTGTCACTTGCTGTAATTGTCTTTCCACCCCTCATGAGACACATTTGGGGATTTCCATGCAGTTTTCATCCAGCTGGCCTCCTACAGACAGCCCAGGGGCTACATGTGGGTGTGAGAGTCCACCCTCACCAAGCTGCAGTGAACCGCTGGAGATGGATCCCTGCATGTGGCTGGGGAGGGCAGGAGGAGTGCGCAGGGCTGGAAGGTTTTGTGTTTCTCCCCATGGGCTGCCATTTGTCACTGTGAGGAGTTCAGCGTTCAGGGCTCCTGTTCCTCTTTGTGTCTGCAAAATTCACGCTTTGTTAGTGTCCTTTCCACAGAGGGCTGGACACTCTTCTTGCCCTCAGTTTCCCTCATGTCCTCTGCAGCCCATTACCACGCAGGGATGTGACTTTGGCTCTTCATATCTGGAGAGAAAACACCTCCATCTCTATGGTGTGAGACTCTGCACCCCCTCCATGTTTAACCGTGAATGGGTGGGAGCCTGCAAGGTGGCAGAGGAGGAGGAGGAGGAGGAGGAGGCAGAAGGCTGTGAGGGAGTTGCAGAGGCTGTGGGCTTGTGCTGCCTGGAAGAATGGCATGAAAATGCACCACCCGTTCACTGACAGGCTCGTCCAGTTTACTGATTACCGGCCGTGTTGCAAACTGGGAACATGGAAATGCAGAAGTAGCAGCATTTCTCAAATTGTTTTAATGGAAATTTTCAATAGGTTAATTTTGGTTTTAGTTAGAACTGAGAAACAGGAAAATCCCTTTGGGGAAGAAAAGGAATTTATGAATTTTTTAGTCTTGGTTTGACATAAAACATTCCAGTCAATGCCCTAGTAGGTCCTTAGGAAGCAGGAGAATGACACCCAGCCCTAAAGTATCACATAGCTATTAAGAGTGTACCAGCAGCGAGAGTGCAGGTGAACAATCAACTCGTACTCACATCTGTGCACATGTATCAAACCTTCATACATGGTTGGAGTTATCATCTCCTGCTGGCCCCTTCATAGCAACAGCTGCCTTTATAACACTTGCAGCAGCTTTGATAGCACAGCACAGTGGTCCCTACCTGACCTGCATCCAGGGCAGCAGCCAGGGGCCTCAGCGGCCTTGCCTGCTGATGCAAATTCTCTCTTCTGGGGAGCTGAGCTGCCTGTTGCTGTGGCTGCCCACTCTGTTCTTGTTTAGATGGTAGAGCTCACATCTGCAGTGGTCCGACACGGGAAAACAGCCCTTTAAAATGTGTCTCAGTGTTGATCTGAATTCTGACTGTGATTTTGGGTATGCAGGTTCTGTGAAGGTCCATGTTAGCAAGTTGTACAGAGCAGGAGCTGTCTGTAGAGAGAAGGAGCTGGTGATGAAGATGGGGCTCCTGAGCCTCCCTGTGTTTTGGAGGTCACTTTCAAGCAGCTCTTTTGGGAGTGCCATATGTGAGCTGGAGCTTAGTTTTCATCTGGGTTTGCTTGAGGCACCACCCCAGAAACTGCCAGTGCCAGGGCCCATCTGGGGCTGGTACAAGGGCACGCTGGGGCTTGGAGCCACGGGAACCAGGCCATGTGTCCAGCACTGGTGGTTGGAGGTGATGAAGGTTCCCCTGACTCCGGGTGCTTACAGCCTGCATTGCCCACACAGGACAGTCCTTCCTCTCTTGCCCATGGAGGCAGCAGCTCTGGGCAGAGCTCCAGCCTTGTCCAGATGCCTTCAGCTGGCAGCGCTGGTGCCCTCACCAGCGCTCCTGGGAGCAAGGGCTGGGATTTCCAGCAGGTATGGAGCTGTGCACTGCACAGTGCCTGATGCATGGATGTGGTGGGAAGGCCCTACTGTGGCAGAACTTTGTCCCAGCTGCTGAGAGCTGACTTTAATGACAGTGCACCTTTCCTGGAGGTGCTCTGTGACACAGATGTAATCGTAAGATGATCCCATCTCTTCCTGACCTCATTTCATAGAATCATAGAATCACAGAATAGTTAGGGTTGGAAAGGACTTCAAGATCATCTAGTTCCAACCCCCCTGCCATGGGCA
>NW_009917685.1:0-17529 GCF_000696875.1 Nestor notabilis | reverse complement strand
TTTTTTTTTTTTTTTTTTTTTTTTTTTTTTTTTTTTTTTTTTTTTTTTTTTTTTTTTTTTTTTTTTTTTTTTTTTTTTTTTTTTTTTTTTTTTTTTTTTTTTTTTTTTTTTTTTTTTTTTTTTTTTTTTTTTTTTTTTTTTTTTTTTTTTTTTTTTTTTTTTTTTTTTTTTTTCTCAAGTTTTTCTTGCTTCTCATTCCTTGAGAGAAGTGAAACTTGTGTTTCCAGAAGCGAAAGACTTGCGTGGTCATGAGTTTTCCTTATCAGATGATGCTGTTGCACCCTTTCATCTCAGGGGCCTAAAGAGCCATTTATAAACAGCACCAAATAAACCTAGCAGCCTGCCTGTGGTGTGTTTTGGCCACCTCCCTTCTGCTGATCAGGAGACCGAAGGACTGAGCTCAAGTGGTTTGTGCTTGGTGTCACAAGAAGTTTGGGTTGGGAGCAGAGCCAGCACTTCCTGACACCCAGTCCACTGCTTTAGCCACAAGATCATTACTCGTCTCTGGTCCTGTTATAATTTATTTTTATTCCCTTACTTTATTTCAAAAATAAAAACACCAAACTTTTCCTTACTTGTATTTCAAAGACCTGAAAGTTTCTTTTCCCCATTCTTCTGAGTGGCAGCAGTTCTGGTTTTGAAGGAGATCAAAAGCCTTTCAGAGGCATAACAAAGTCAGATGATTCGTGGAAGTGGTTTTCTAGTAAAAGTAGTCTAGGCAGCACTACATGGTACGGTGAGCTCTCCAAGAAAGGGTTGTCTTGTGCTCTGGGGTGGGTACACTGAGGCTGTGACATGGGTCCCTGTGGTGGCCTTAGGGTAGGCTAAGGTCTGCTGAGCACTGCCTCGTGGTCCCTCCTTGCTCAGCCTCTGAGCTGCTTGGCAACATGCTGCTCAGCTCCTGCTTTTCCTCCCTCCCTCCCTCTCTCTCTAGATCCAAGTTGGAAAGTTCAACTACACAATTGCAATGCTGCACCTTGGGGGAGGAGAGACTGCAATCATCGTCTCCATTGTCATCTGCAGCATCTTGCTGGTCCTCTCTGTTGTAGGTAAGAGAACAGAACAATGAGTTTCTAGGCTGTGCTGAGGTTGTTTCTCTTTGCATGTGGAGGGGTGAAGATGGCTCACTCACATGTTGAGAAACCTCTGAGCGCTGCAGTTGTGCAGCGTCTGAAACTGGTCTGGGTGCAGCAAGTATCACCCTTCTTTGTATGCATCAATCCAGTACCCAGAATGAAAGCTTCCTGCTGCATGGAGCACTTGGTGTCTGAATCCACTGCTGAACTCTGTTACTTGAGCCTGTGATATTTATAAACTTACCCTTTTCTCCCAAACACGTAGTAGCTATGATAATACAACATAAAGAAGGGTGTGAGAAACTGGTCTTGGACTCGTACTGACAGGAGCAGGGCTCACTCACAGGCGTGACTGTCCCAGACCATCCCAAAGGTCCACCTAGCCCAAGGTCCTGTCATCACTAACAGCCAGTGACAGGCGCCTGGCAAAGAGCATGAAGAACAGAGCTAGCATCTGTAGCTGCAGACCTGGAGCAGACACAACAGTTTGCCCAGCTCTCTGGGAGCTGTGCAACACACCTGTGTCCTCTGGCTAGGGCAGCTCCTCATCGCGTGCCCAGAATGACTGTGCAGCAGGAAACCTGCCAGTTCACAGCAAATGAGGTGTTTCTAATAGGATTTAATTTCTTTTTAATAAAGGTTATAATGCACACTATTTATTAAATGCACCACCTGTCATTAGAAACGTATTTCTGGTGGCACGGGAAGACTGTCAGACATGAGCGCTGTAATACAGGTGGTAAACATCTTAAAATCTGTATTCATTAATCAGCTGGAATACATTAATATACAGTTGAGCTGGATGCAGACAGCCCAGACCTAAACTGAAGATGACAGCTACAGCACAATCATTAAGTTCCAGCTGGTTTTACTTATTTACAGATAATTGACCACTGCCTGATCAGGTGCCAGTCTTGTAGGTGTTAAACCAACACTGGGTTTAGCTTTCTGCACCCATGTCAGCAGCAGACTGCTCTGATCCTAGCTGCAGCTGCTCCTAAGCCCTACTCCAACAAGCTTGCTCCCTTCCTCTTTTCCAGCTCTCTTTGTGTTTTGCACAAAGAGCCGCAGAGCCGAGCGCTACTGGCAGAAAACCCTGCTCCAGATGGAGGAGATGGAGTCACAGATCCGGGAGGAAATCCGCAAAGGTAAGTCACCATGCTGGGCGCCAAGGAGGAGCCAGAACTGGGAGGGAGATGTCGGAATAGCAGCTTGAAGCCATTCACCTTCTACTCAGTATAAGTTTATAGAATTATTTATAGGAGAATTTCTGTCATTGCCTTTAAGCTTCATTAGGGTTTGTGAATGAGGCTCAGAGGCTGGAAGTGTGACACTGCTGCTGTCGTGCTGCCTGACTTGGGGAAGCCACTTGTTCCCCTGTCTTGGGGTTAATGGCCCTTGGCCATGTCAGAGGGTTGCTTGAAGGCCACACTAATTGGTGTGCTTTATGGTTGGGTGTAACAGAATTTGCAGTACGCTCCTCCTAGAGCAGTGGGAGAAGCCACCCAGCATCTGCCTCTGTCCCCACGGTATGTGGCTGCAGCACAGGCTGGGGTCCTGCAGGACCAGCAAGGGGGCTGCGCTCCTGCAGGCAGGGTTGATGTTCCCTCTGTCAGCGCTGCAGGACGTGCTGTGGAGTTCTGATGGTTAAACCCTGACACTGATCCGCTGCTCGCTGAAAAAACCTGCTGCAGCCCACTCGAGGGCAAGGCTGGAGGAGGCAGAGCTGAGATGTGCCACGTATCTCGGTGCCAGCCTGCTGCTGCCTCAGCTGTTGGCGTTTCCTGAGCTCTCACCATCTGCGGATCTCTTTGTGTAAGGTTTTGCAGAGCTGCAGACGGACATGACAGACCTGACCAAGGAGTTAAACCGCAGCCAGGGAATCCCGTTCCTGGAGTACAAGCACTTTGTCACCCGGACATTCTTCCCCAAAGTAAGGCAGTACCGCATTTCACTGGCACCTGATCACTCCCAGGTCCTTCCTAACCATATTGGGGCTCTGTTTCCCCTCTGCTAAAGGGTTATTACCATGTAACAAAATAATTCCACTGTTGTAAATTTAGTTGTCACGAATTTCAGCCTCAATTAACATCAAAAGTGGAGCCACAGCTCCTGGGTGTGATGCTCACACATGGTAGGAGCCTGGCAGTGGCTTTGGCTCACCCACTGGATGCTGTTGGACACCCTCTGTAACATGAGCAGAAGGGACTAGGGACTCCCCCTTCTCCCCCGGGGCTCCAGCGTCACCCCACTCTATTCAGTTGAGGCTGAAGGGTGTATCTGCCATCGGCATTCAAGGAGAGGGGGCTGTTTGTTCCCAGCAGCGTGCCGCCGAGCATTCCCAGCTGCTTTGCTGGTCCTCAGGGGCTCGTTGAATGCCCCTGTCTCCCTGTCTCTCCTCTCTGTCAAAGGCTGGGTGCATGGTGCTCCCAGTAGACACCCCATGGGCACCCAGTCCCAGTCTGTCTGCCCAGAGTCCTCTTCTGGGACTGCACCAGACACGCCGGTGCCATAATTCCTGTCACAGGCTGCTCGGCTGCGTCGCTGTGCGCCCTTAACAGCGGCTGTATTTCACCCCCGAGGCAGTTGCATTTCAGTGGTGAGGAGTGAGATGATGATTTATGACTGCGGAGTGTTTCATTAGGAGTTATTACTCAGGTTTTTCAGTTATCCAATCTCTACATATCTGCACACTGGAGTCTTCAAGACTCGGGCTGCTATGAATGTTAAATCTCTATGAATGTTAGAGATTTAAACATTTTCCCCATCTGCTTCAAAAGTTACATATGTTAAAACACCCAGTACTCCTCTATTTTGACTTAAGTCTTCTATAATGCTTTCTCTTCTGGGTTTTTTCTAGCTGTCAAATTAGTCTATTTGCAGTCTCCCTATCCTAACAGCCTTGTGTCTGTACAGACATCTGCCTCCCCCCACTCTTGTGGTGTTTGCTCATTCAAGAGGCTCTTGCGAAGTGTTTAAAGGCTTTGTAAACCATACCAGTGCAGAATGGGTGGTCTTCGTTCCCGATGACATGTCTCTGTTTCGTTCCGTTGCGGTGCACGGCAAGGGAGGACGTCCCCGGCCGGGTGCAGCGCCCTCCCCTAATGCTGTGCTTGGTTGCAGTGTTCCTCACTCTACGAGGAGTGCTACATCCTGCCATCCCAGCAGCTCAGCTCCCAGGTGGGCTCCCAGGTCCAGGAAACTCATCCACTCCTGGTGGGGGAATGGAAAGTGAGTAACCCACTAACAAGACAAATGCTTTTGAGTGGTTGCTAACTGTACTCGCGTGAGTTGACAATGCTGCTTGTCTTCTGGTGGTGCATGGGGGATGCTTGATCACTCAAAACAATCATACCAGCATCAGATCAGCTTTGGCTGTTTGGAGAAGGCATCTCTGTGGATCTGCTCTCTCATGAAGGAGCATTGTCCTGAGATCCTCCCCAGCTCCACTGTGGTCTTTTCTTCCTGGGTTTATCGTACTGTGTGTCACCTCAGTCCCGTGCACAGTTCATCATAAATGAGATTCCTCCCAAGGAGGGACTTGGTGAAAGCTGTTGGGTTTCATGTGGACAAGAAGTAGGAATTTAAGGGTCAGAGAGTTGCTTAGGTTGGAAGGGAGATCTCCTTAAAGCAGCTCCAGGTAGATGACGTTGCTGAGGGCCTTGTCCAGCTGTGTCAAATATCTTCAAGTATGGAAGTCCCACAGCCTCTTGGGGCGGTGTTCCAGTGTCCAACCACCTTAAAGGTGAAAACCTCCTTCCTTATATTCAGTGTGTCCAATACTCCATCTGCTGTCCCTTCCCTCTTGTCCTAGCACTGTGCCAGCAGAGAAGAGCCTGGCTTTGTGTTCTCTGCCCTCCCATGGGGCAGCTGAAGGCTGCAGTAAGATCTCCCATTAGAACTTCTCATTAAGGCTGACCCAACCCAGCCCTCTGCACCTCTCCTTGTACACCCAATTGTTTTAGCAGGCCCCAGCTGCGCTTGCTCCACTTTGCCAACATCCATGTTGTAATAGGGAGCCCAAAACTGGCCACAGTGCTCCAGGTAGCCTCACAAGCGCTGAGCAGAGAGGAATGGATACTGCCACTGGCAAAGCCCCTGGGCAAGTTGCTTCTGATACAGCCATGCGTCACACACAGTTGTGCCCTCTCCAGGAAAGCAAGCTGCTGGCTTGTGCCAAGCAGAGGGAGTAAGGGGTCTTCAGCTATGTACCTCTGCCTTCAGCAGGGACATCCTTGCAGTCAGGATGGATAAAAGCTGGAGGAAAACTACAACCAGGGTTTTTCTCACTCTGCTTTCTCATTTTTTCTTTAGATCCCTGAAAACTGCAGACCCAATATGGAAGAAGGAATCTCACTGTTCTCCACCTTACTCAACAACAAGCACTTCCTCATCGTGTTTGTCCATGCTCTCGAGCAACAGAAGGACTTTGCTGTTAGAGACAGGTAGGATCTTCACGACAAAAGACCTGGCAACTGGAGGAGACTGATTTGTGCCTAACCTATGAGCAATCCAGCCCATGGCTGGAGCGTGCACTTCAGTTGAAGGTTGAGTTACACTTGCCTCCCATGTTTCTATTAGAAGCAGAATGCTATAAACCTCCCTTATCCTTAAATGCACCAAGAGGTACAATGAGCAACTCGCTCATGAAGGTATCCCTGACACTTGGTTTACCAGTAAGAGGGTGGGAGGTGACCCAAGATCCTGCAGCACTGAAAGAGGGTCTGAAGTTTTGACTTGAAAATTGCCTGGAATACTGCTTTTGTGTTTTGGGGTTTTTTGAAGCCAGGCAGCAGTTTAGTCTTGTTGGATTGGTGCTTGAGGTATACACAATTCTGTGTTTCAGATGTAACCTGGCCTCCCTCCTTACTATTGCATTGCATGGGAAACTGGAGTATTATACCAGCATCATGAAGGACCTCTTGGTGGATCTAATAGATGCTTCAGCTTCCAAAAACCCCAAGCTGATGCTGAGAAGAACGGAATCTGTGGTGGAGAAGATGCTCACCAACTGGATGTCCATCTGCATGTACAGCTATCTCAGAGTAAGAGATACAGATCGCTGCTGCTGTGGGTGCAAGCTCAGCACTGTGTGCAGTGGTAGCGAGGGTTGTGTGGGGCAGCTGAGGACCTAAAGACCTCAAGTGGCAAACATTGCCACTTGAATGGTCATTAGTGGTTGACAAACTCCAGTGTATTGAAAGGCTCAAGTTTTGAAAAGCAACCTTAAGTTCAGTTGCTTCTCCCCTTCTGCCTGGGCATTTGGTGAGACCAGACTTTGCGGTGGCCTTTGCTAAGGCCAGAGCACGAAGCAACATTTTCGCCATGCTTGAGAAGAGAGCCGTAGGGAGTTGAAAAGTAACCAGAATGGGATGAGGTTTTGGAAACGGTTCCAGTTATTTGTTGTTTTCTCTGCCCAGCTCCCGCAGCCATACTGCTGGCTGGCAGCCCATTCAGCATTGTCAGGAGGGATGGTGGTGCCAGGGCTGGGGCTGCTCCATGCCAGTGCCCGTTGGTATATGGGGCTTCTCACGCAGGAGATGTCCTAGTGTTCCACACTAGCCAGCGGGTCTTAGCTAGAGAAGGGGGATGTCTGTCCCAGAAGCCTGACTGTCTTCCGACAGTAACAGAAAGGAATATATTTGTCATCTCGGAGCACATCAGCAGTCCATCTGCTCAGTGCTTTATCTCCAATGTTTGCCAGTTCTGGTTGGAATTTCCCAGAAGAATTGAGCAATAACTTAATTGATTCCATGGCAGTTAATTGGAGGACACCCCATTATACCCACAGGGAAGAGCCTTGAGAAAGCCTTTGAAAAATCTCTTTTCCCAAAGTGTTTGCTATAGCCACAGAAGCATTGTCCTTATACATATCATAATGTCTTCTGATCCCAGCTGATGATCACTTTTTGTCCTAAAGCCTGTGGTTTTGTAGTTCATAATCTTTCATTTTAGCTCACATAATTAACCAGAATAATGAAAGAAAAGTTACAGGAGCAAATGAGGATGGCTGTGCCGATGCAGCATGACTTCCCAGCCTGTAAGAGCAGAAAAGAGTGAACTAGTGAGGGTTTTTTTTTTAATCTTCAGTTTTTCTGCCTGTAGTTAAACCATTGGAGGAAAAAAAAGTGCTGATCTCTCCTTCTGGAGAGTGGAGACCACATGTGAGGCATCTGATCCAACTCCAGTGTGTGCTAAAAATGGACATTGTGCAAGAAAGCTTTCTCAAGGAAAAGGAAAGACAAAAAAAAAAGAGGAAAAAGTCGATTCCTACTGTGCAGGCCCGAGGCTTGGGCATGCTGCGCAGCTCAGAGGTGGTGAGGAGCAATGGGCACACTGTGCAGCTCGGTGCTGGTGAGGAGCAACGGGCACGGTGTGCAGTTCAGAGGTGGTGAGGAGCTCTGGCCTCCCTGGGCACCTCCTTGTACACTGGATGGTTTCAGCTCAGGGCTGTGATTTAAATACTAGCTATAGTCAAATGCCTCCCATGTGCCTTGTGTTCCTCTGGATCAAACTCTGTTGCCTTCAGAGAGGCATTTCTTGGTTAAAAAGAAAGGCTGCCCGCCTGCCTGTAGCACTGGCCTGTCGGACGTTTGACGGTGGGTCTGGTTTTCATTCCTGAATTATCCCCATTAATCACAACTTCTATTTGAAACAGCTGCTGCAAAGGTCCCTGCCATTGTGCAGTGGAAAAATTCCAAGTGCTTGTATTTTCCCTTGTAAGTCAACGCTACATGCTCGAAACATTTGTTTCGTATTAATGCTCTTCCTAACAGTCCGTCCATTTGTGTTTTGGGGAGAATGATTTGAAGGAGCTGTCTTCAGCTGGGAAGGAGTTGCAGGCCACAGTCACTCGTGGTCTGAACATGTGGAGGGCACCTGAAGGCGATGGAGTCACCACTCTGACAGGGAGCTTTGGCTCAGTGCTGCCAGGAGATGTGATGAAGAACTAGCAGGAGGCTGCTTAGGGCTGAAGTCAGAGGAAACTTGCAGCCTTCGTACAGCCGATGCAGACCGCTGTTTCTGTAGAAGTGGGTGAGAACTGTAGATAAAACTGTCCATGTCTCTACTTGCTGCTACAGCTTTGGTGGAAAATGCTGGGAAAAAAAGCCTTCCCCATGAGATAGTGTGATACCACTGTGCCTGGCTCCTAACAGGATCGGGGGACTGGGAACTGAAGGAAAATTAACGTCCTGGAATTCAGGTCTGGGTCCAAGCTTCCCGAAGTTTCACGTGTGGGATGGAGCTGAGGCTTGGTTCTTCACAGAATGCAAATAGATAATAATCCCAAAATTAGCAAGCACTTGGGATAAGCAGCTGTTCTCTGTGCTTTTCCCACCCCAGCCTCACCAAAACACTTTGGAAATGGCTGTAATGTCTTCCTGGGAGGACATCTCTAATGACTTGTCAGCCTTGTTAATAGGGCAGCAACATGTGAATCCAGTCTGTGCTCTAAACTCTTTTTTCCCCCAAGCATATAAAACCCAAGCCCTCCCACACTCATGTGCGTGAAACAGTTCAAGTGATGCCAGCCTGAACTGTGCTTTCCATTACTGCAAAGTTATTTCAGTGCCCTGGGTAGCTTTAAGAGCCCATAACAGTTCAGTCAAAAATGAAAATGAAGTCTCATTAAAATACATTCACAATAGGAGGAAAAAAGGCCCCAGACTGTGTTTTTTAAAAGTATTTTTTTGTCCTGAATCAGCACTGATCTCTTCTAGTTAAACTTCCTTTCTCCCAACCAGCCAAATCCAAAGACAGTTTTGATTCATTTCCAGATGAGTTTTCCGAACAATGCTGGAGGTTTCCAAGTTTGCCATTTTATCTGTAGCCCCTGCCTGCCAGCCCTTCTTTCCCCTCTTTGAAATTTGCTGTCTGATTAGCGCTGTTGCACGTTTCCATAACATCCCACAGTTCCCGAGCCTGAAAGCCAAAAAGCCAAGCAGAAACAGTATCTCTCCAGCGAGCGCTGTCGTCTCCCGCGTGGCCAGGCCGGGGCTGCTCCTGCTCCTGCACAGTGTGTGGGTCCTGCTCACTCCGGCTGCCCTGTCCCGCACAGCTTTACCCGACCAGAGCAGCCTGTGCTGCTTTCAAGCCATGAAGAGCTCCTGTATCAGCAGGATAATGTTTTTGGAGGCAGCCGCGTAGCTGTTGGCAGCCCCCTCACTTCTCCCTGCGGCCTGAGCTGCGCCGGAGCTGCGGCCGGGGCTGGAACTTCCCACGGCTGGGATAGGGCAGGCTCCAAAACCCGGCGCTGAGTTCAGTCTTGGGTTCGTCCCCGCTGCGTGCTCGCACACATGCGACAGAAACAGCGTTCCTGTTGGTAACAGGGTCATCACTGGGATCTGTCAGCACTTCTTGTGTAGGGTCAGCTTGGCAGGGCTCCCTGTTCACACTATGGGAAGGCAGGTATTGCAGCCTGGGGATATCCCCTTGGGGATGCCGGTGTCATCTCCTTGCTTGTTAACTTGTGCCTTTCTGTCAGAAACTAACTCTTCTGTATGTCTCCTGACACTTTCTCCACTCCTTATCTCCTCCTCACCCCCACGACTTCGCATCTTCCTGTGCTCTCTGGAAGCCATGCCTTCCTGTTTCCAGCACTGGCAGCTCTGCGGCTGCACCCATTTCATGCTGTGTGCTCAGGGGCATTGCAAGAAGTCATTAAACCCCAAGGAGCTTCCCTGTGGTTGTAAAAGAAGTTGCCCTCAGAAAACGAAGCGGGTGCCCCGTTGGCACAGATGGTATGTGCCCACCTACCGCACTGCCAGGGGCTTACTGTGCCAAATGCAGCCGCATCCAAATTGACATCCAACTAATTGCTTTAGCAATTATAGGGCAATTAGAATAAAAGAATCACTGTCTTAATTAAGAAGCAGATTGAACAGGATTTAGCAGCTCCTAGCTGAGAAATACCAAAATCATTCGGTATCTGTTGTCTTGAGTAGGATTTCAGATGGCAGCAATGCTTGTTCAGGGTGTGTGATGCTCAGAAAGTACATAAATGTGCAATAATTTGCACTTGCCTCATTGGAAGGAAATTGCACATGAACACTGGGGAGAATGGGATCTACTCCAGTACCAAGAAGTTTCTTAAGAAAGTACCTTATGTTTTACTTGCACATCAGCATAGCAGACAGAAGTGGATCAGAAATCTGGCATTAAACCATGTATCTGAACCTCATTGCAAATAGCTCGTCCCTGTTCTGTTTTTGTTTTCCTTGCAGCAGTGTCACAATTCACCTCTCTCCTGTAAGATGAAGTTTGATGAATGTAAGGAGTTAAATGGTGTGTTTGCTTGCTGTCGCATGGGAACAGCTTGTTGACCCTGATCCTTTCTGCCTTGCTGTGATCGGGGCTCTGCTGTGGTATGAGAAGTATGAACACCAGTTCCCAGGGCCACAGGCACACGCACTGGGCTCACTTCCATGGATTTCAGTGGCAGACCAGGGAATGCAAAGAGGGTTTCTGCTGGTATCTCCATGAAAAAGCTGGGCACCCAAGTATCTCTGCAGGCCTGGATTTTGTGCACATCAGCCCCATCCTTGTCCTGCTGAGTGCAGTACCTTGTGCAGTCTGTGTCCTGTCAGATTGCAAGAAACATCTCTGTACCAGCGTATGCCAGATTCTCCCTGAGGTTCCTGTGTAATTTCACGTGTAAATTAATGTATATTTGTGTTTGCTGAGTGCCATGCATGCACATCCCCACTCCACACAGCTATACTTGTGCCCCCTCCTGAGCTGTACTGAGCACTCTGCCCATGAGGCAGCGGGTGCCAACCAGCTGCCCTGCAGGACGTGCCGCAGCAGTTGGATGGGGCATGTTGATGTGACAATCACAGTTCACCCTGCGGCTGTTGTCGGCTGTTGTCTCCTCTTCCCCGTCGGTGCTGTCACATTGCCACAAGTCTGAAAACTTCTAAGCAGACTCAGAGAGATGCTGTGGGGAGCTGAGGGGCCGATGGGTTCCCACCGCCTGGGCTGGACCAGTCCTATCCCCAGTGTGCAGAGGCACCATCAGTGTCCGTGCACAGCCTGTCCCCGCCACGCTGCTGGAAGGAGTCACCACCACCAGCTCCATTTGCTCACTCAGTCTTCTCTCCTTCCCCAGGAGACAGTCGGCGAGCCCTTCTTCCTGCTGATCTGCGCAATCAAACAGCAGATTAACAAAGGCTCCATCGACGCCATTACAGGGAAGGCCAGGTACACCCTGAACGAGGAGTGGCTTCTGAGGGAAAACATCGAGGCAAAGCCAAGGGTGAGTTCCTACACCCTGGCTCTGACGGGTGCAGTTGTGCAAGAGGCCAGTGTGGTACCTGTGCGGGTGTGATAGACATGTAAATCGTACCCCTGTACGGGTGCCTTGTCACTGCCTAAGCTAGCGACTGCAGAACAAGGCTCATGACTGTGGTTTTGTGTCTGTCGCTTGGTGGGCCACTGAAGTATCTTAGATTATGGGTGTAGGGAGGTGAGAAAATTTGTTCTGCCATATTCAGAGAGTTAAAGCAAAAGATTTATCAATCCTGGCAAATGAGCATCTTCACTAGCAGTGGGGAAGTGCTGGCTGTAAACCTGGGCCCCGGGGCAAGGGCTCTGCCCAGGTCACGGGAGTGGTGCTGAGAGTGGTTCTGCAGAATGTCTCCTGCGGGACCAGGGCAGCTGAGGGCTGTGTGTGTGAAGGGTTCCGGTCCCTCCAGTGCCTGACACAGGATTCAGCAGGCACCTTTCCAGAGCCTCCGTCAAATCCTGCTTTCAATTACCTGGCATAAATCTGGAGCAGCTTCGCTGCAGTCAGGAGGTTACCCCAGATGTGCATCACCGTAACTCAGAGCATGTTTGAGCTCCACATCCTCTGCAGATTCCTGTTACGAATTGACCTGTAAATGTACAGAGCAAAGCGGGGAGGGTGGGTGGTGGCGGGGGGGTTGACAGCAGGCACAGGGTGTTTGCACTCTCAGCAGAAGTCACTTCATGAGTGTGAGCAGGGGAAGTGCAGCCGCTTCCCGCTTCGCAGAAAGAGCAAGAACAGTAGGAACAGGGTGTGTGGAGAAGGGGCAGCGCTGCAGGGGACGTGCGGTGGCAGTCCCCGCATTGCTGCAACCTCTGATTCAAAACACACCTGTGCAGTATAGAGTGTGAAATGACATCTTCATTTAATGCCATGGAGAAAATTGGGCTTCACCTGTGCATTCACAGTGTCCATAGTCAGGAGTGCTGACTGTGCCGATACTGAGATGCAGTGTTTGCAGATAACTCTCACATGTACCAGGGTCCTTCTGGAAGGCACCTCTGCCTGAGCACAAGCAGTGCTCCTGGTAGCTGCAGCTCCTGTCCCCGGCTGCCCGGGCAGGCAGCAGGATGCCCTTGAGATTGCATTCACCACTCAAGGAAGGTGCAGAGTTTCTCTCAGGGAAGCAGAGGACACAAGCAGAGACAGAGAGCTGGGACTGTCCCAGGGCGAAGTCTGGCAGCGTGAGGGGAGGTGTCAGTGTCAGTCCCTGGGTCCTGGCTCAGGGCCGGCAGGCCCCGGGGCTGTAACTCAGCCTCACTGGAGGGTGAAGCCTGGATGGTGACATTTGTTCAGCCTGATTCCCAGCAGCGTGGGGCACAGCAGGAGCTGCGTGGGCATCCTTGGGAGCCGACAGACCCAGGCAGGTCACCCCTAACTCAGCCTCTGCCTGCAGAACCTCAACGTCTCCTTCCAAGGCTGCGGCATGGACTCCTTGAGTGTCAGGGCCATGGACACAGACACGCTCAGCCAAGTGAAGGAGAAGATTCTGGAGGCCTTCTGCAAGAACGTCCCCTATTCCCAGTGGCCAAGGGTGGAAGATGTTGACCTGGGTAAGAAACAGATGCATTGGACCAGACAGTCCTTTAAAGGAGGGAAAGCACCTGACACTGCACGGTAGCAGCACTGACTAGAGGGCAGATGTCATGATTTAAATTAGGACAGCAGATCTCAGGGCAGCCTTTCCTCAGGATGTTCTTCAGGAATGTGTGGTGGGACCAGATACTGGTGGGCAGAAATAACAGGGCACACAACTGGGAAGAAGTGTTAGGAAAGCCCAAGTGGAGCAGAGGGATGCTTGGACTTGCAGCCTTTAGAGCCTACAATTTAACTCCAGAACAGGTACCCTCTAAGCACCCCCGAGCCTGGAGATTGCATGTTAAATACATGTCTCTCCATAAGCAGCCATAACTGAGCCCATGGGCTCCTGTCTGGCCATAGATTTAGACCTGTCGTTTGTCTACCCAGAGGCCAGCTCCTCCCAAAAAACAGGCATGTACTTCCTTCAGGCTGGTGTCTCACTTCTCCCTTCTCTGTGCTCAGAGTGGTTCGCCACCAGCACCGACAGCTACATCCTCCGGGACCTTGATGACACCTCGGTGGTGGAGGACGGCAGGAAGAAACTCAACACATTAGCACATTACAAGGTAAATCTGCTGGAAAGCTTTGCTTCCTCAGAGCCTGCCTGGCCTTGGGCACAAGCTGCGGTTCCCCCTCCCAAAATAGGATCATCAGGAACAGGCAGGGAGGTTGCCATAGCTTCAGGAGAGCTTCCAGGGAATAGACATCTGCCCTGGCGAGAAGCTCGTTAATATTGCAACACACTGAAACTAATTAAACACTCTTCATGCAAAACAAGTTATTACTGACAACAGAAAGAGGAGGGAGAAAAGCTCCTATTCCCAGTGGCCACCAGCTTGGCTGATTAGTATCACTCTGCTCTTGATCTTTTTTAAGTCACTGGCATAATTGTCACTGTGTGCCCTGAGAACAGGGGCCAGGGATGCACTGAGGAGCAGAGGCCAAAAACGTGGGGAAATGTGGCAAAGCAAATTGTTTTCTTGACTGTTTTTCCTTTTGAAATTAAATGAAACCAGAAATTTGGGTATGATTTCCATATTCCCTGTTACGCCTGGGAGCATAATCATCCCTGGTCTGTAGCAGTGCATGGAAAATCAAACCCGAGCTGGGTATTTATTAATATGGTTATCAGGGTGGTAGCCATGCTCAGAGCCCCGCTGCTGGCATCGTGCCACCCTGCACCAGAGCCAGAGCCGTGGCACTGGACAGTGGCACCAGCCCACGGGTCCTGGCAGCAGCCAGGTTCCTTCTGCCCTTCCGGGGAAAGGCAAACAGCATCTGCACAGCATCGTACTCCCTCCTCTTTGAATTTCTTGGTGTCGACATCCAAAAATGTATCTTAGGGGTCAGGGCAGGCACAAAGGTGTCTGTGGCAGAGCAGGAAGTGCACCAGTGTCCCCCAGCTCTCAAAATCTCCCTGGGGCTGTACCCAGCTCCCTGGGAGGCACCATTAAGGCCCCATCATCAGCATCTGCTCTTCCCTTCCTCTGCAGATCCCTGAAGGGGCATCACTGGCTATGAGTTTGTCAGACAAGAAGGACACTACACTGAGCAGAGGTAATGTCTCACTTTCTCTTCCCCTATTGCTGGTGACCTGGCAGAAACACTTGTATCTTTAGAGGAGGGGTGTCTCTGGCCAGGGATGCTGAGACCCTGGTCCTTGCCTGGGCCAAGGGAGACAAAACACCACATTGGACAAGGAGTTTCGACACTTGTCTCCAGGCCGCCTGCACAGAGCCTGTCCCTGCAGTGGGACCTCACTGCAGGGAGGAGCAGTGAGGAACTGCTCAGGCTGGAGCTGCCCTGATGCTGGGCACATGGGGCTGTGGGGCATTGCAGGGTGCAGAAGGGCACTGCGGGGCAGGATGATACAGGGGTGCCCCTGTGCTCATCCTGCTCTTGTGCCCTCCTGCGTCCCTCTTAAAACACCCCTTGGGAGACCACAAGTCCTCCTCGAAGTATTCCCGAGGTACTCACCGCATGCCCCAGCAGGCAATAAACAACCCCAAACCAAATGAAAACGCTGAGGTCACTTGGGGTAGGAATGCCAGCTCAGTGCTGGGGCTCTCGGGAATAGGGAAACACCTCCTGATGCAGAGGCTGTCTATCTGTGGAAGCGTATTTTGGCTCAGGTCCCCAGCTAACCCGCTATGTTTCTCTCTTCTTCACAGTGAAGGATCTGGACACGGAGAAATACTTCCACTTGGTGAGTAGAGAGGTTGTCCTCTGCTGCCAGGTTGGCTGTTGGGGAGATGTCCCCCTGGAAGGTGGCAGCCTGGGAAGTGCTGGGAGCAAAGAGGTGACCAGCCAGGCTGGTCCCTCATCTTTCCTGCACTTGAGTCTGTGGGTCCTGTTTTTACAGTGTATGTGATGAAGGAGGAGAAAATCTTCTCAGCCTCACTGATATTAACTTAATTCATCTCTGTGGGCTGGAACGTCAGATGTGATGAAGCAGCTGGACCAGGGCTTGTTAGTTTTCTTCAGAGGGACTCAAAAAGGTGCATAAAGGTTATCTGTAGACGAGCTTCAGTACTGCAGGACATAATAAAAACCACTGGGTTGGCACAACCAGTGCTGTGCCTGTGCTGTAGCTGTCAGCAGCCACCGAGAGCTCTGCAGCACGGTGCTGCCGGTAGCACCCCACGCAGCCGTGGTCAAGGCACCTACCGGCAGCTCCTGGCGCGGCGCCAGCTTCCCCCGGCTGGGAGATTTATGAGTTCCAGGCTGTGCTCCACGCTGAAGGACCAAGTGCTGAACAAGGCTAAAAGCTGTTATGAACAAAAGCATTATGGAAAGCAACAATACCTCATAGCCTGATGCTTTTTCTTTCTCTGCCGAAGTTTCCGTGCTGGGATGGAGTACAAATACACAGTGCATGCACACACATGTGCACCCACAGCAAGGAGGGAGAAGAGGTGGGAAACCAAATGTGCACATGTGAAACAATGCCAAGATGGCCTTAAATGGCTTGCTAGGTCATTACAGAGCAGTAATTAACTGACCTGACCCAGTGGAATATTTGGTTTTGTTTTCAAAAAGGCCAGGATGGGAATACTGGCTGATGGTTCTTGCACTTTTCCCAAATCTAAGAAAAGCAGGTTTCTGCAGAAGCCTTTTGTGTTGCTTCTGGGAGCCTAAACTGCAGCGGCCTGGGAGCAGGAAGGCCAGCAGACTAACGTGCAAAGTGAGATTGATTGTTTCATTTTCTTTGTCTAGCTTGAGCAAGGCAATAAAAAGCACAAGAGAAACAAACATCAGAAAAATGGGTAGAATGGATCACTTTTTTAAAGCCATATAAGGGTATATTTATAACACAGTAACTGCTTTTTAATTGAATTTTATATGCAGTTGAAATTCTATACTTAAAGGAAAATCCAGTGTGACACTTCCAGAGAGGAGCGCTCTGAACATGTGTTTTATATCGGACCAGGTTCTCCCAACTGATGAGTCAGTTGAACATAAGAAGTCCCACAGGCAGAGCCATAGGAAGAAAGTCCTGCCCGAGATCTACCTGACCAGGCTGCTCTCCACAAAGGTAGGAGATGGACGCCCTTGCTCAGGGCAGGGGGTTGCTGTCTGTTAGGAGCGAGAAGCCTGCTCTAGGCGGGGAGCACAGCGGGGCTGGTTGCTCTGGAGGGGCGGTAGATGCTGGAGTGTGGTCAGTGGGACTGCCGGGCACTGCTGGCTCCTTGGGTTCTCTCCAGCTTTCCAGCAGTGCTGTGGGAAACCCCATGCGACCTCCCCAGGCTGGTCTGGGGTCTGTGCACGTGGAAGGGATGCTGACCACCTCTGGGCTCGTGATGCACAGTTTAGATCTGAACCCCTCTCCCCAGCGAGGGATCCTCCTGGAGAAGGAGATGCTCAGCTTTGGGAGCAGGGGAATGTCTGTGCGATCTTAATTCAGATTTGAACTTCCCCACTCTCTGCGAGTGCTCAGCTCCAACAGTTGGGCTCCCAGCCCATCTTTAATCCCAGCATGATGCTTCACTGGAGCAGAGATCACAAGAATGGCCAGCAGTCTCTAGTCTTCTTTGTATTTACTGTGCAGAACAATCACAGATGTGAGATCCTAGCAGTAAGAAAGAAAATCTCGTTGCCAAAAGAAATTAAACCCAAATGCAAGCTAATTATATCGCTATGCACAAATAAACCTTTCCCTCCCTCCTTCGGCATCCTCTTTCTCTGCTGCCAGTTGGATAAATGAGGAAAGGATTTCCCCTTGTGCACAGCAGTCGCAGCCCCTCCTGCTGCTTCCTGGGCTCGGGTGCTTTCCCCAGGCTCCATCGGGTGCTTGTCCCGCAGGGCACGCTGCAGAAGTTCCTGGACGACTTGTTCAAAGCCATTCTCAGCATCCGAGATGATAAACCACCTGTGGCTGTGAAGTATTTCTTTGACTTCCTAGAGGAGCAAGCAGAGAAAAGAGGGATCACAGACCCTGACACTATGCACATCTGGAAGACCAACAGGTTTGGAGGAGGAAATCTCTTCTTTCTTTCCTTCCTTCCTTCCATCTCTCCAGAGCAGCAGCTGCAAAGCCTTGGTGTCCTAATCACTAGGTTGCTAAAAGTAGAAGAAGGACTTGGAAAG
>NW_009917684.1:20709-40983 GCF_000696875.1 Nestor notabilis | reverse complement strand
AGAAACCCCCCCGCCACACACAATTTAATATATATATATATATTTGTAAATATATATAAACTAAAGTGGGGAAAGAGGAAAAGGGAGAGAGTTTCTTTTACATGATCACCGTTTAATCTATGGTTAAAGACAATAGAGATAAAGGAAAGCTCTGCTATATCAAGACACTATAAGTGTCATATTCCCATCCTATTTACAAAAGGGTAAATCAGCAGTAACTGTAAAGTTGAGTTCTAAATTTGAGAAAACATTGCATTCCTCTCACAGTCAAGTGATGGATTGGACAGCCCCAAAGGATGTTCTGGCTCTGTCATGATGCTGCTACACTGTTTGCTTTCAGATTTAGGCAGCTTCTTAGCAGAGACCTATGAGTATCATTTGCTGGTACCAACACAGGCATCTGGAAATGTGTCCTAAATAATGGAGGGCTTTCAGTAACCAGAAAGAGGGAAGCAGCAATTCAAGATTAATGTGCTGTAAAAGGCCTGCAATTAGCATTAATTAATAATTGATTAATTATTCTTCATTAATAACAAAGCATTAACCAAATGCTTCAGTAATTCCTGCACACTCTTTTGTTCTTTCCTCAAGAATATGCAAATGAAACTTTAAAAGACACTTAATTTTTTCCTTGTAATGAAGATAAGAATTCTGCTGCTAAAATGGGAGACAGACGTCTAAGGAAAATTGAAAAGCAGTTTTAAAGTGCGGTGATATTAGCTGTCTTCTATGTCACCATGTATTTAGTAGCACAGTAGCTGCCACTGATTAAACTGAAGAAATCAGAGTAAAAAGTGTTTGTTGATTTCATCATTCATTTAATATTTTGATAAGAACTCATCTAAATCACTGTCCAGTAACTGTGTCTATAGCAGGACTATATCGAATACTACTAGGTAAGAAAACTGGCAGAAACAGGATTCAGTAAGCTTAAACAAGCTAGAAGCTAGCCTGCTGCAAACACAACATATTATTTCAGAAGAAGAGGCTAAAGAATTGGAAATTGTCTACTAGATGGTAGAAAAACTTAACCAAAAATATTACTTCGCAAAATTCTTAAGTAGAACCGAAGTCAGTTCAAATATTCACATGGATGTCACAGTAAAAATGGTGCTGGTTATCACACTAACATTGCAAAGCAATGGAACTGAGAAAATCCCTGAGACAAAAACTAGAAAGTGACAACTGTCAACAGCTTACTCCTCTTTGAAGATTTCAATTCGACCTGCCATGACACCTAACAGCCTGCATGGTTTTTTTGTTATTGCCCCCGGAACAACAGTGAAACTCCCAAACTCTGAAACAGTCTGGACAAAGGAGACTTATCTGAAATAGTTGTTATTCTGGCTCCCAACTAAATGAAGTTTTGGTGTGGAAGACCATTTTAGTCATCAACAAAATTAACCATGTTAAGGATTGCAAAATAAAGTATTTGACTCTCTGAGAGGTTTATTTTGCTATCCAAACGCTGATTGTTGACTGCAGCCAAGCAGAGAAGCTTCCTCATTTTTCTAGATAGACAAAATGGTTCTATCAAGGAGCAATTGCTTGTGCTACCAATATTTTAGACACCTCCTAAGTTAACTACCCAGACTGGATACTAACCAGCTCTCATGAAGTGGAAGTCCTTTCTCTAAATCTTTAAGAAGCTGATCAAATGCCTACTCCCCATTGAGCAATTTCTTGTTTGAAGATCTAGGATAAGAAGTGTATTTCCCAATTATCTCCCAAGAACATGGGACAAACTATTCCTATCAGGGGTGGGCATGTCTGACTGCTCCTCCCCCAAAAAAATCCCTACCCCTGTGTGGTGTGAAATATTTGTACTCTCTTGGTGAGACATATAAAATGTAAACATTTCTGTAGATAAAAAGTAGAAGATCTTCATGGATTAGGGAAAAAAAAAGAACTGTTTTCTGCAGATGATAAGTACTCTTTAAAGTGAGAAAGACAATTACTTTTTACTGACTTCATCTCTGTAGCTTCAGAAGTAGAACGGAAGGAATTTTCCATTTGGGTTTGAGGATGCTCTTTCTTCTTATATCATCATCTCAAGCCTATTTCCTCATTCAGGAAAGTTACTTTTCCATTACTGACTCTTGAAAAATTGAATTAAGATGAGAAAGTATGTATTATGAAATCAGTTACAATATTAATGGGATTTTTCAATGGCAGGCCAGAGAATAACATTATTTTCTTAGCTTGTCTTATCTTTCTACTAACTTATGCGAACACATAAAATATACTGCAAGAAATAAAAGAAATGTAATAAAAATATAATGACTTAAGTTCTACATTTGATGTAAACTGATACAGCTCTAATAAAGGAAATGGAACTACAATTCTATGAGCTGAAGCTCTATCAAATCTTTGCATTACTTCTGGAAGGAGTTTTATACAGCAATCTATAATCAGGGTATCTTCAGTCTTTCTAAGGAAAAACTGCTTAGGAGAGGGGCATTCCCTTGTACTCCACTGAACATACAGCTATAGTTAATGTGGTGCTCCAGCATTTCAGAGATACTTGATAGCATATGCAATGAGAAACACTGAGTGGCAACCACATCTGGATGGGCAAAGACATCAGGACCTCACATGGCTTCAAGTCTTTGATTTGCAGTTCTCTGAAGATGCCATGCTGTATGTTCTGAACAAAAGAAAACACAAATGGCTTTTCCCATGAGGACAGTTTGGGTTAACTTAAAGCCATTGTCAAGAAAGCCTGTATGAATTTCAGTTTTGCTTCATTTTAAGATCATTCTGTACAGAATTCATCATCTATTTGAAAAGGGAATGGGACAATGACATGGTCAATTTTGATAGTGACAATTTTGAAAGGCAAAAATCAGTTTAATTGTATGACACGTATAAGGGTCAACTGCAGATTCCAGATATTTCTCTTCAGGCCTTTAGTCAATCAATTCAGTAAAAAATTTCAACTATGGAGGTTTTGGTTGTATGCAGGAACTATAGAACTGATTGTCAACAATCCTGTTCAGTCCTGAACAGGAGACATGGGTCTGTCATGCATAGGTAGATATATGAGGTATCACATACAGAATGTTCATTCTGTAAATGGTGATATGTTAGATGGTTTATCTTTTTCAATAGGAATAGCAGCTACCCTACCACCACAATTTATTTGGAAATTGGGAAGAAGATCCTTATATAGTCAAGATGCTTAATAAAATAATCCTGGAAGCTAAGTCAATCTCATTGGAAAAAATGAATCCTATCTGCTCTCAGTCTTCCAGGTAGAGAGACACATACTTAACCAAAACTGATTATTTGTTTAGAGTTGTCTGTCAAAAGCTGCTTCAGTGACACAGTAGGCTGTTCTATTAATCCTTGTGAAAATTATGGGCTTTTTTAGTCTGCCGAAGATTGCAGGGTTCCTGATTTACCCGTTTATCTATGTTATCTATGCTAAGAAGTTCACATATCAGAGAGAAAGAGATTCCTGCAGCAGGGATGACCACATACCTACCACCCATAATCCTGCAAAGCAGCGTATCTTTCAACACACATGCAGACTGTGTAGGACACAACATAGTGCAACAGAAAGGAAACCCCACACATTTGTAGCAAGAACCTACCCTCAGTAAGATTAAAACCTTAACATTCAACATTTCCATATATCTGAACTATACGAAAAGATTAATAAGTATTCCTTGTTTAAACATAAGGAGGATATCCACCTCATGTAGCGACCTTAACCTGTGCCACTGAGCTTCTTGGAGGTGAAGAATCTGGAAGTGTGCCAGTCTTCTGCACTCTTCCCTTCTGCAAACACAGAGGCTTTGCTTTAGGATGCCACAGAATTCAGGCCTAGGTTCTGTGAAAGGAAGCAGGCATCACTTCCACAGCCTCCTGGGCATCTTTTGCTTGAACTTGTACTGTTGCTTATTTGCTGAATCCAAAAACCTGCTCAGAAGGAAAGGGCTGATTTTAATGTTGAGGGTTTGTTGTTTTTTCTTTTCATTTAGACAGAAAAGAGGTTTCACAGTTGTCATAACATCCCGTGACATTTTCTAAATGGCAGGTTCCAAATTTTGGCTTGAGATTACTTTTTGTAAGAGATGTAAATCAATAGTAGTATTTTTAGAATAGTATTTTCAGAAAGGTCAGCATCAAAACGAAATTTCACAGTTAGTGTAACACCAAAAACTTTCTCAATTATTAGCTTACAAACACTTCCAAGATTTCGGCATTTCAACCCAACTTGAACCAGGAAAAGGGGGAAAAAGAAATATAAATGGAAAAAACCCAAACCACTCTGGGTACATATAGCGTGATATAGCATGATACATAAACATGGGCAGTAAGGCAAACAGAAGTACTAGACTCCCTCAACAGTCTAAAAATGTTCAGCTGTAATAGAAATGTTGGAGCTGATAGAAGTGGAGAATGAATACGAATGTCTGAGTGTGGAAGCATCAACAGGCAGGGTAAAAGAAGGGCTTGAGTTACAGCATACGTTGACGACTTCTACAGTAGCAGGTTATCAAAATTCCAGCATATCTCTATGCAGCTTCTCCCAACACAGACATTCAGAGAAGAAGGACAATGAGTAAATGCTAAAGATTTACAGAAGTGCTACAGAGTGAAGACACTGGTTGATGTCAGCTCTTCTATGGCTTAAAAGGAGGCAATCAGCAATCTGAGAAGCAGGCCATGAAATGTGATGAGGACTTGAGTACAAGACAGCATCCCCATCCTCTACAGCACTGCGAAGAATCTTCACCAGGCTGCCTGGAGATGTGCATCTTGGTGTCTGAATGCAGGAGAGACCCCTGGGCACACATATCTTGGTGCCCAAGAGTATGTAGGGATGAGAATGTGACTTCAGTAAACAAAATAAATTTTAAAATTATTATCCTCTTATCCTCCTATGCAGTCTCACAGTAAGCTCCGATTCCTGTTTCTAAAATGTTGCATGACTTTTTCCTGCACTAAGTGATGACAAATGCAAAGAGAACAGGTGTCTCTTGGGCCACTCCAAGTAACTATAAAACAAAATCTGGCACCTCTCTGGGGTTGTTCAGGAAAAATTCCCCAGTGGTTGTATGAATGAAGATTCACAAAGTTATACTCTTATTCTTCCTATATTTCTAATTCTTTGCTCAGGCAATCTTTAATGATCTTTGAATGATCTATTTTAATGGCACAGATTCAAAGGGTGAAATAGGGTTTTTTTATAGTCCAAGCTAATCTGCAGCAATACAGCTAGGGCACTCTTCTCACATGATGTTAGCTGCGAATTAGATGCAAGTTTTGGAAACTTGCTTATCACAAGTGCAAGTTCAGAAATGCTTATCACAAATACATTTTGACACACTCTAGTCAGATCTGTTGTCATCTCAACCATTCATGCCCTATGTTGGGCACCACAAAGGACTGTCATGGTTTAAGCCCAGCTGGTAACTCAGCACTGCAGATGCTCATTCATTCCCCCTGCTTTCCCCACTCACTGCTCCTGGAGGGATGAGGAGGAGAATCGAAAGAATCTAACTCCCACGGGTTGAGATAAGAGCAGTCCAGTAACTAAGGTATAATACAAACCACTGCTGATACCACCAATAATAATAATGATAAGGGAAGTAACAAGGGGAGAGAATATAAAAATAAGGGGAAAGGGAGGAAAAAACCCAGTAAGCAAAAGTGATGCACAATACAATTGCTCACCACCCACTGACCGATACCCAGCCCAACCCGAGCAGAGATCTGGGCCTTCAGGGTGACTACCCCTGAGTTTATATACTGGGCATGACGTGCTGTAGTATGGAAAACCCCTTTGGCTAGTTTGGGTCAGGTGTCCTGTCTCTGCTTCCTCCCAGCTTCTTATGCCCTTCCTCACTAGCAGAGCATGAGAGACTGAAAAGTCCTTGATCAGGGTAAGGATTACTTAGCAACGACTAAAACATTGGTGTGTTATCAGCACTGTTCTCAGACTAAAGTCGAAAACATAGCACTGCACCAGCTACTAAGAAAGAGAAAAATAACTGTTACAGCTGAACTCAGGGCAACAATAAATTCTGAATAATTCTGAAAATCCCAAGTGTATTTTTTGCAAGTGTCTCAAGGTTGAAGAATTACTCGTTCAGAAATTTCTAAATTATCTATTGAGTTTATGAAATGTTACACTGCCAAATATTGAAAAGAATAGATGCATCAGCTGTGATTCAATGCAAATACATGTGGAGTTATTCACTGAAAATATTGGGGGGGGGGGGGGGGGGGAAGGGGTATTCCAAAATTGGAAAACATGCAAATCTGAGACAAAGCTGATATGGAAAACATAAACTGACTATCTTTCAGCAAATCATTTGTATCAAATCTGCCCTGACTCAAAACCTAGGGACAGGCTGTCATGGCCAAGTCTACTGGGATGCAAAAAAAGAGGCAGAAACAAAAGATGCATAAAGAAGTTTTTCCTATCCTAGAAAAATTGCTTAGGCCAGGAGGTGTAGCACTTTGCAGAAACCAATCTGCAACATACTGAAGACATATCTGTGGTTTGTCATACCTATTTCAAAGGTCTTTTTAGATCTCAATCAGATGTACGTATCCCAAGGAAGCAGATAACCTATCTGCTGCCTTTACAACAGGAAGGACTAACGGAGCTATCATGACACCTTCTGAAGAGCAGATGCTGTTCTGCAGCAGCTATATACAAAGAGATTCTTGGAATTTTGGAAGTGTTTGGAGCACAAATGGCTGGAAGGATTACCCTTCACTGTGGCTAGATTTTCTTGTAGGAAAATCGGAGAAGATAGGTCACTTAAGAATAGCTTGAAGAGTCTCCCTTGGAGGTATACTCAGCAAAGCAGAAGGTCTGAGTATAAATTAGCTCCTGTGTCCCTGTGAGCACTCAGCCTCTAGTGTTTATAAGCCATTTGCCCCTTCCAGAAACGAAGACAATTTTAGGAAGTTTGGGTGACAAAAGTCTGCATGGGGGCTTCTGTCTCCTTTCATTTCTCTATTTCTTCTTCCAGCTCTGCTGGTTTTAACTCATTTAATACAATAGGGGGGCGGGGGGGGAAGAAAAAAGAGGGTAATAATGTCCCCTGAACAATTTTTCAGTTTTTCCCATATACTATTCAATAATCTTTGCATTTCTGAATGGAGAAAAATCAGCAGCAGACTATGCAAGCTTCATATCCTCCTTTTTTTCACCTGCATCTGCAGATACTTTGTCAGGTTAGGAAAGGAGCTTGGGCTCTAGCAGCTTTCTCACCAAGGCTGCTATGCTGTTGCCAGAGCTCATGACATTGGAGATGAACACAGGCCCAGAGACAGAAGACTGTCAGCTCTCTGCCAGTTCTGTGATCTGCTCTCACACAGAGTCACCTCATTTGAGCTATCAGAGCCTGAGTGGGTCAGTGAAGAACTGATTTGGAAAGAGACTCAAGGCATGCAGGACAAGGCAGAAGACACTCTGGAACTATTTTGTCTGTTGCTTTATTTAACTGCACACAGGCATTCAAGAACTGGTGCAGTACCATGATTTTCAGAGAAGTCTCTTCAGCATTATTTCCCTTTGATTAAGTTCTTTTTATTTTCAATTTGAAACAAATGCGTTGAGTTTCCTACCCTCTCCAACTTTCCCTCCTCCCCTTGAATTTAGTACTCAGCCACTGAGAGTGGCAGCCAATCTCAAAACCTGCCTTCTGTTGTCTGATACCTAGCCTACCTCATCAGGCTGCCTGCTGTGAAGAGGATCTTGTTGGATTAGACAGGAAAGAGCCTCTGAACCTCTTTGCATTGTACTGAACTTTAGGCTGGGCAGGATGGAATGACCCAAGTGTAACTTAACAGCAGCCTCAGAATTGCTCTTAACCTCAGGCAGCTATGGAATATCACACACTGGGATTCTCATAAATAAATAAATAAAACACAAAACGCTTTACACACAGAAATTAACTAATTGTCTCAGGACTCTACAGGTAATTAATTCTGGCATTGATTTCTACATAGTGACAACACTGGGTTATAGATTTTTCTTTAACATTTCTTAGTTTAAAAGTAAATGTTTGCACTGTTTTCTCCCGAGATCTGATTTCACAAGCTGAAACTGGCTCACTTGTATCCCACAAGTTAAGATAGGCAGGCCATGCTGTCAGTAGGAAATGCTCCGAGAACTCAGTTTTGCTCTCCTGTGTACAAAGGAACTACAACCATCTTTTCATTACTCCTTTCACAATACTTCAACCACTGAAGCTTAATAGGGTTGCACTGGTGTTACTGACAGTTACTGACCCTATTACCAGCAATTAAACATGAAATGGAAAGAACCCAGGTTGACTGCCAAGAGCCTGAGGTGAATGTGCTGAGCCAATAGGGGAAAAAAAAAAAAAAAAAGAGAGAAAACAAAGAAAGGAAACCGTATTTGTATTTTAAGCTAAATAAGTTTGAACTGGAAATCAGTGAGGTGCACCAAACAAGGAACCCTCCTGAGTTCCCTTCCCCTCTGCCTCCTCCAGATGAGTGCTGCACTTCCAGCTTTCCCAAGACTGTACATTTCTAAACAAGACTGCAGAGCTCATTTGAAACCAGAGTCTATATTTGGGGTGATGTTCTGTGTATTCAGTGCAGTGTGATGTTCAGCCGTTGTCAATGGAGGATTCCACTTGATAGGTTAGAATGGCAAGCTCGTATGTTTTGTGTATGTGTAGTTTACAAGTTCCCATATTTGTTTTTCATGCAAAAATTAAAAATATTGTAGAATATTTTTGAGCAATCAACATTTTGCAGCTGATGTGTCTGGCTCATGTGTCCTTGGCAAAGCCAGATTTTGAATCACTGAATATTAACTGATTTTCCATAAAATTTCGTTGTTTAATGTCCAATTCTGCACAGAAGGAACAGCTTTAAACCACCAATTGTAACCACTTTGCTACTTCCTTGTCTTTCGTTTCTCTCCCCCCCCCATTAAATACAGCAGTGTACCTTTAATGCTTATTATGGAAAAATGTAACTTATTCAGATAAGAAAATATTTTGAGCCCTGCTGCTATATGTTTAATGATATAATAGATAATCCAAACTCAGGCAGTAACTGTGATGCCATAAAACACAAAAATACATATTTTATTGTGAGAAACATGTACTTTTCAGATGTAACTGAATTAATATCTGTTTTGGCACTGTATGGTATTGAGCTGGATTTTCATGCAGTTACTAATACCTGTGATATCTGAATATTCAAACTACTGACACTTTCTCAGTGCAACAGCACATGCAAGAACGCACTGGCTTTTCTTTATTAGTTTAGGTAGATACAAACAGACTCAGCAAGTATAACAACACTATGTACAGCAGTAGTACAGATCTAAATGGGATTTTAATGCACCTGGACAGAGGTATCAATGTAAGGTGACTGCAATGTGACTGCTTGTACACTTATACTGACAGAGATTCTTGAGGACATGTTCTCCTTCCTAAACCAAATGGCCTGAGGAAATACCATTCCTTTTTCAAGAACAAGGCCAAAGCAAAGGGATTCACGCCATCAACGGACCACGCCATCAATGGACGTGATTATCACAGCTATAATAGCTAGCTTTTAAACAGCCTTCCACTAAACAGAACCAGAACAACTGAACTGTCACAGTGGTTCCCTGTGCAGTGCAACAGAAAAGCTACCAGCAGTCTCAGAAAGTCTGTGTCGTCAGGCCCTGCAGCAAATAGCACAGAGCTGAAGTCTTTAACTGTGAACGTTGACTGTGCTTGAACACAAGATTGACCCTGACAGACCCAGTGTGCTGACCAAAATCTATGTTGGCAGGCCCTGAAACAGGCTTTCAGAGCTTGTGAAACTTTTATTCCACAGCCTGTGTAGTGGCAAAGAGATTTTGAGAGGTCTGCAATTAAATACTACCAACTATTTTGACAGATCTCACTGCAATCTTTTTTAATTACCTTTCTCTCATAGATCTTGCCTGAAGTTTTGCACCTTTCTGTCTTGTATCATCTCCTCCTCAGGTTCCCCAGGTGTAACACGAAGGGCACTGTCAGTCAATGCTGCTGTTGCTGCCTTAGAAAGGGCTGTAAATTAGCTCCATGTGCATGCCAAGTAAGAATGGGTTAGTAAGCAGAATTCTGCTCACCTGAAGAGAGAAAATCAGAAACCACTCAGGCTAGAAATTTCACATGGACTTCAACCTAATCTAAAGGAATATTTGGCAAGTTTTTGAGTGAAGTCCAGAAGATTTGGGTCTGGAACATCATTCCAAATGCATTTGTGGGGTTAAGTACAGGTACTCAGTATTGTCTAGAGTTCTTAACACTTCACATGTTGCCAACCCAATAATTTCTCAGAGCAGGCTGACACATTGGTCCATCCCAGGGAGAATCTGCCCCTTCTGCCATGGTCACACAAAGCCTCCTGTTTTCGCTTTTCCTTTCCAGCCTCAGACAGGGGGTGGCCAACAGCACTAATGGTCATAGACACCCTTGTTCCTTTTCCATCCTCTGTGGGGACAAGCTCAGAGGAATGTTACTCTCTCCAGATAAGCAGAAGTCAGATGTTTCCATCCTCCTGCTTACAAATTCCATATCTGGGAGATGTTAGCTGGCACAGGAGATGGGAGGTCCCTCTGGCAGCCAGAGGGACTGGCTGCCTGTCTTTAAACCTGTTTGCCACCAAGCAATCTGCCTTCCCTCACACTGCCTCTTCTGCTTGTTTTTTAAAACACTGCCTCTTTGTTAGTTTTAAAAGCATACCCATATTTGCTATAAAAGCAAGGATCTGACATCAAACAAATTAGTCTGCAGCTACAGAGTTAGTACATGACAATATCAATGGAGTATCACTCTAGCAGTGTTTGAATTTCAGCAACAGAATTGCAGAATTACCTGGTATCTGATTCCATGATATCTGATATCTGCATAGTTAACAGATACACATCTGGTAAAAATCGTATCTCTATTAGTGAAATCTTCACCACCTCAAAATATATCTTCGACATATTCACACTTACTGTAGTTTAGCTGATTTAGCTTTTAGCACAGAAGATGAGTAATAAGGATTTAAATGATATGGTTTTCAAACTGGCAAAATAATTAACTTAGTTATTCAACTAGCTTGAACTTTGAACAGTATTTCAATATTTAAATTTATTACTATAGCAATCAGCACTTTGCACTGCAAATAAAATTAGAGTATGGACAATCAATTTAAATTTCTTCATGTTTTCTTTTCATTCTTTCAGTAGATTAACAGAACTTTATAAATTGATACAGTTCATACTTCTCTGACTGATCTCCAAGATTGGGGGAAGGGAGGGTCCCTATTTATCATGTAAATCTGGAGGGAAGAAAAGCTTTCAGAAATTAGGACCTCTTCAGAGATCCTGACCTGACTTGTACAGCCTTTATAGACTAGGAATATTGTGATCACAAGATGGACTTTTGAGAAGATACCAGAGTTCAAGCATGTGTAGGAAAAAGAATAAATCATGAATTTCTTTCAGAATGGAATTCATTGGCCTGTTGTATTAAAATGGTAATATACATATGGGACAAGGAGATAGTGGATGAAACCTACAGTAATTGAAAAATCTCACAGAAATAAGAACAGTTTAATATTGGAGCAGCACATTTCTAATTTGATATTACTTTCTTAATATCCTTGACTAAATATTACAGACTAATCTAGACATCCTTAAAAATTTGTATGTAATATGAACAACAGACTATATACATTGGAGAAACTGAATTAGTTCAGGAGATTTTTTATCAAAAGCACAATTGTTAATCTAGACTTTCCCATGGCTGTGAAGCAGATGTTTTAAATAAGGTAATTTAAGTAAGCATGAGGAGAAACACTTTGTCAGTGGGAACTTTGTCAATACTCCTGGTAGGTACCACGAAGCATACATTTCCAAGTTAAGCAACAGCCAATGCATTGACAAATACTGTATCATATGAAATGAAGAAGCCTCATGATCCATCTTGTCTCTATGATGAAAGTACGTATATACAGAAACAGAGAACCTAGGACCCAACAACCCTGTGTAGCATTCATACAACATTTAAGCATAATTCTACCCTAAATTGGAATGCCTTTTTATTTAACTGAGCTACCACCTGTGTAAATTCATACTCATATATATTATATGTTAAATCAGCTGCAACAACTCCCTAGTAACGAAAATAAACGGTTATTTATTTTAAGTCCTGCTAGCACTGCAAAGCTAATAGAATCCTAGAAAAGTGGTCTGGTTTCAATTTTGGCTTACCTGCATTGGCATAAACTAAGCTCTCACTGCAAAGTCTTCATCACTGATGAGGCAGAAACCACAAAAGGCAGAGCTTTGGCTTTCGGACTACAGACAAAGCTTCCGAAGGTCTGCTAACATCTCCCCTTTTCTTCTGTTTCTGACAATTAAAGATATTTAATACAAAGATACTCAGTATGAGCAATACATAGGCAAGCACATACCAAACTGAAGCTGTCTTCAGTCTCATATTGCTTTTTACGCTCTACTTGATTAACCTCACTAACCACCACAGAGATCAATGTTTTGACACCAGAGTACGACTAAGCAGGACTGACTTACCATGCCATGGGTTTTTGAATGTTTTCTGTGAATATTTATTTACTCACATCAGCAACATCTTTCAGCTCACAAAAACCTCCTTGCCGCCTCTCAGAGGGAACAGGGTTTGGTGTACGTACTTACACCAAATTAAGTAAGTACTGCTGCTTACTGTAGGAAACACGAAAGGAGGAACCACAGCTGAGTCAGATGACTTCCTCTCAAGCTCACCCAGCGAATTAATACTCGCAGAGAGTTAATACTACACCAAGCTGTGTGGTGTGGTCAATATACTGGAGGGAAGGGATGGGAGCCAGAGGGACCGTGACATGCTTGAGAGGTGGGCCAATGCCAACCTCATGAAGTTCAACAAAGTGAAGTGCATGGTCCTACACCTGGCTCGGGACAATCCCAGGCACAGCTACAAGTTGGGTGGAGCAGACATTCAGAGCAGCCCTGCAGAGAAGGACTTGGGGGTGTTGGTCAATGAGAAACTGAACATGACCCGGCTTCAGTGTGCGCTCACAGCCCAGAAACCAACCATGTGCTGGGCTGCACTGGGCTGCACCAAAAGCAGCGTAACCAGCAGGTTGCAGGAGGTGATCCTGCCCCTCTACTCTGCTCTCATGAGAGCTCCCACTTGGAGCACTGTGTGCAGTTCTGGTGTCCTCAGCATAAGGACATGGAGCTGTTGAAGAGGAGGGCCACAAGGATGGTAAGGAGTGCTTGAGCACCTCCCATATGAAGACAGGATGAGAAAATTAGGGCTGTTCAACCTGGAGGGGAGAAGCTGTGTAGAGATGTCATAGCAGCCTTCCAACATCTGCAGGGGGCTTACAAGGATGCTGGAGAGGGACTTTTCATCAGGGACTGTAGCAATAGGACAAGGGGTAATGGGTTTAAACTTAAACAGGGGAAGTTCAGGTTATATATAAGGAAGAAGTCCTTTACTGTGAGGGTGGTGAGGCACTGGCACAGGTTGCCCAAAGAAGTGATAAATGCTCCATCCATGGCAGTGTTCAAAGCCAAGTTGGACAGAGCCTTGGGTGACATGGTCTAGAGTGAGGTGTAAGGCATCCCTGCCCATGGCAGGGGAGTTGGAACCAGATGATCTTAAAGTCCTTTCCAACCCTACCCATTCCATGATTCTATGATTCTAATACTATGTAAGCCATGTGTAAAAAATGACAGTGCTGCCACCTGCTCTCATGACTTCGGTGATTTACTCTCAAATCTAACAATAATCAGATGTGCTCTTAGAGCTCGAGGACCAGCTGAATAAAATGTAACAGCAGTCTTTTATTTGTTAATTTATCTTAGTTGTGTTATGTTGCTTATGTTGTATTGCACTGGATTTATGCAACAGATTAAGCAGATATTTTCAGCCTGGAAGAAGATGAACGATTTTCAAGTTGGTTACAAGCTGATGAACTCTGAGAAAGTTGACATCAAATGGTATATATTACACGTTAAATCAGCTGTAACAACATCAGCTGTTAGGAAACTGGTATGAACTTTAAGAAAAGGCCTATTGGCATCATTGTTCATGTACAATACACCTGAAGCAATTCAGTGTTGGTAAGAATCATTGGTTGAACAAAAGCAGAAGCAAGACCAGCCCTATTATTATTATGCTACACTACAAAAGCAGAGGAAACAGTCTGCCAGTGTTGGAAAACCTGGACTTATAAAATCAGTACCTTCAAAATTTTTGATGTACTCTGCAGACAGACTATAACGTGTGGCATATCTGAAGACCTAAAATTCACAGTTTTAAAGTTTCCCTGAATGGAATCATTAGATACTATCTTGTATGCCTGCTCCACTGTTTTGCACATGAATTACTTTTAAACCACTGTAAGAGTCAAAGAGAATTTGACAGAGAAAAAAAGGGAAACAGAGCAAGAAAGAAGGAAAATTCTTATTGTTCAATGTAAACTATTTGTGTGTTTATGTTATAAAGGAAATAAATAGAAAAAAATAGATTCTAAAAGTGCAATTCTAATAATGAAAATTGGAACCTTAATGGAAAAAAACATACAAATTTAACTAAAGTATATCTAGTTCTAGTACATTTATTTAATTCTCCTCACAGCAACATCTGAGAGCAACTAAAAGGTGATGACCTTGAGGTTCTCAAAATAATGACTAGGATTTCTTTTTTCTCCATTGTTTCAGTTGGTGTCATTACAATTAATACACCTGGTACCATTTTCCTGTCTAGTTATAATTCTTATCTGTTGTAGTTATAATTCTTGTCACAAAAATGAAGAATTTGAAACCTTTTAGGGATCATTTTTTACATTCCATGTTTGACATTCATTGATAATTCCACCTCCACATTCATCTACAGGCACAGTGTCATGCATACATATGGAAAGGTTCAGCGAGCAAACCAAATGAAATATGGAATATCAGTAAGATGAAACTTCTTCCTCCTTGCTGAATGGCATGTTACTACATATCACTAGTAGACATACCAATTCTTATAAATCATGATGTGACATGCATAATAAAGATGGGAAACAGTAGAAAACTAAAAAAATCAGTGTGCTTTTAAAATAGTATTAGTCATTCTTAGATGCCTACAAGTGTAACTAGACCATGATACATATGTGCTTCTCACTAACCATGTAAGAGATTATCTCTATGCACTATGTATTTTAACAGTGGAATGATGTGCTCCAGAGAACTTTGCATCCCAAATGGCACAGGGTCTGAAATCCATGAACACTAGAGATAATGGTGATCTCTGCATACTGCTGTTTATACCCCAGATTTTAGGTTTGCGCCTCACAATAAGCAGTTACCCCACAGCACTAAGAAAACCCTGAAGACATTCCTCAGTGACTTACAGGTGATCTGCCAACATCACAGCCATGGTGCCAGGTAGTTATTACAGAGCCAAGTCTTGTAGTCTTGCAGCCTTTAGGAAGCCTTACATCTGAAATTGCCAGATACCAGCATCATAATTTTCTTATGTTTGTCAACATATGTGAGAAATAGATCCTTGAGGAAAATCTGTATCGATAAATTAAGTTGTCCATGCTATACACTGCAGAGATCCTAGATACTGTGTTTCCACTCTGGTATATACCCAACTGGTACCACACAGAGCAGAAAGAAGACTTGAGATGTGTAAAGGTCTAATTCTCTTCAAGTACAGAACAGACTGCAATGAAGTATCACAACCAAGTTCCCATCCCTTTTCCCTCCAACACACATTAATTAGGTATGAAACACAAAGCAAACACAAGCACAAGAACACTGAGAAATGCAAAACATTGGCAGACTATGCTACACATGTGCATCTGCTCTAAATTTAACTGCCTGGGAACAAACTCTCTGAAGAGGACTTTGGCTTAACTTTCCACACAGAGTACAGAATGCTCAGAAAAATGGGCAGCCAGTCAGCATTTAGTTTCCTTCCCTTCATTTAATGTGTGGCCTCAGGCTTCCTTTACTAAGCACTATTCTGCTCTGAATACAGATTCTAAATGTCACAGTGATTCATGTCCATTTATGCATTTAAACAAACAAGGAGTTTTGTATTAACAGCTGGAAAAAAAACCCACAGAAGTGTCCCTCATATTTTTAGCTCATGATTTTCAAAATAGGATTCTTCACTGAGAACTGAGTTGTTTCAAAGAGATTTTCTCCTATTTTAGTAAACTTGAAGGACTTCTTTAACCTTGCTTATTTTCTGCTTCATTGGTAACTCTGGTATAAAGAATCTATGCAACTGCATAATACTTGCCAACATGCATGTGGGTCCTACTGTTCTGCTCACCCAAAATTTCATACTCATTTTAGTGTTTTCCCATCATCCCTTTTTAGAATAGTGCAAAATTAAATGACACAGAGCATACAGGAATTCAATCCAACAAAATGGCGTAATTTGTGTCACAAACTGGATTGAATAGATGTTTGTGAATGCCTTCAATATTTTTATTTTTCTACTTAAAATTCTCTTGGGTTTATGCCCAATTGGAGACACAGCTTCAGTGCTATCAGTGAGTCAGAGAAGCATTTGCAGTATCTCTGCTGCATTATGAACTTTTATTTTATATATATGCAGGTCCATCCATCCATCTACACAACTAATGTAACTAATGTTTGTCATTTTTCATTCTATCAGAGGTTCATGACTTATTCAAAGCTATTTTACAAGAGTATTTTCTACTTCTGCTCCTACTAGACTGATAACTGCATAAGGTAAAATTCAACAATATTTTTTTTCTAACAGAAATACCATATATTGTTCGACTATTACTAGAAAAAAATAGTTAGCAATACATGAGATTCATATGTTAGCCTATTTTTCTTCTTAGCAAGAACAGAACAGACAATCATAGGTGGGGATGTTTACCTTTTTTCCCATTCCTATATATTATATTTGTAGTTTAAACAACAGTGTAGTGTTTTAAAATACAGCAGAGTAGCTGTGGTATTGCATCTGGATACCATCCACTTTCCAAAAGGGCCATCTACAAGACTGAATTTGGATCTAGTTTGAGAAGAAGACAGGGTATTTCCAACGCTATTGGTTTTAAACTTGGTTATTTTTCCCTTCTTTTCTTTATAAAAACATATAGATTTATAAGAAAAAGCTGTTCAGAATGTGATGTGTTTATAATCAACAAGATGGTCTTAAGACATTTGGACTGAATTTCAGCTGTGTCTCAGACAACAATTGATTATCACAAACATAATTCTACCTTCACCTGAAGTCTATCAAGACCAGACAATTCAAAATGTTTTTAAAAGCTAAGCTAGTTTAACCACTTTGGAAAATGCCAGGCTACCAGATCAAGAAAGAAAACCCTACCAAGAAAATAATGGGATTGTTACGTAACTTTAAAATATGGTTTCTTCACAAAAAAAAAAAAAAATCTGTTGTATGTATGTGTATATGTTTCATAGAAAAAAAATTGCACATCTGTGTGCCCACGTGTACATTTTTATGTATATTAGAACAGTTGAATATTTTACATTTGAGAAAGCTATTTCAGCAAAACTGTTTTCATGTTCAGATAGGTTTTGTTGAAGTTCTTATGGAAAAAATATACAGCAGCAAAAAAAGCAATTTGTATTTATCATGTCCGAATTGGCACATTTCATGGCTGTTAGTAGCTGCATGTAAGATTTGTAACTTTGGAAGTAGCATGGTGTCCTGTATTCAGCAGTAGCAGTCATTTTTCTCCTTCTTAGTAGCTGGTGTAGTGCTGTGTTTTCAACTTTAGTCTGGGAACAGTGCTAATAACACACCAATGTTTTTAGTTCTTGGTAAGTGATGTTTACCCTGATCAAGGACTTTGTCAGTCTCATGCTCTGCCAGGGAGGAGGGGCACAACAACCCAGGAGGAAGCAGAGACAGGATAACTGACCCAAACTAGCCAATGGGGTATTCCATACCACAGTACGTCATGCCCGGTATATAAACTGGGGGCCATTACCTGGAAGGCCCAGATCGCTGCTCGGGTCGGGCTGGGTATCGGTCAGTGCATGATGAGCAATTGTATTCTCTCCCCTTGTTATCTCCCTTATCATGATATTATTGGTAGTAGCAGCAGTGGTTTTGTATTATACCTTAGTTACTGGACTGCTCTTATCTCAACCTGTGGGAGTTACATTCCTCCGATTCTCCTCCCCATCCCTCCGGGAGCAGGAGGAGAAAGAAGTGGGGGAGTGAGCGAGCAGCTGTGTGGTTCTGAGTTACCAGATGGGCTTAAACCACAACACATAGATATGTCAGTTCCTCCTAGACACTTACGCAGTTTATTTCAAGTGAGTTGGCATCTGTTTAAGGTAGGCTTGCAGATGAGTTGGAGTTTCTAAATTTCAAGAAGAATCTCACAATACCAGCTCGTAGTCTAAAATGTAGCTTGTGGGGATTACTTCACGCAGACTCTGAGATGACATACTGTGTATATTATTAATCAATTCCTGACCATCTCAATTCTGCATAAAGCAAGTGATTGAAAAAGCCCCACTGGCAACAAAAGCAACTAGACACAATTCTAGTACAAATTTCTTCTCACCGAAGAGGACTGAGACAAAAGCGCATTTCTGCAAAGTAGGAAGAGTTTGTTGCTAGCACTTAGACCGGACTTTAGTAGTTGATTCCAGTCTAAGAGATTTTGCATTGACCAGATCATGAAACTAATGATCATCATAGAGGAATTAATAGAATTACAGATTTGGATCTTTATTTTATTTGTGGTTGTTGAGAGGTTTGCTGTTTGACTTTTAGGTAGGGATTTTTGTTTTGTTTTGTTGTTTGTGGGGGGAGGGTTCTATGTATTTGAGAGCTCAGAAATACCAACATAGGAGGATATGAACACGAGTGCTGTGGAAATCCTGCTAGCACAGTCATTATCAACGAGTCTTGATATAAATGGAGTCCTCAGAATCAGATACAGAGGCAAAGAGCCTGTAGGCTCAGTGGCATGAATAAATTGAGAAGGATTTGCCCTGGAGGTGTCTTTTTGGGGGCTCCTGTTGTTATCTAATGCTTTCATCACAACTGTAATGGTGATTTACAACAGATTAAAAAATGGCTCTGACTGAACTCCAGTGAATAATGCCAGAATCTGCTGGAATGAGACAGATAGTCTGGTCTGTTTTCCATTAGTGATACTGTGATAATTTCCATGATTATAAGGAATTCACTTTGCTAAGACCGTAAAAGTGCATCCCCAGAGTTTTATTTATTGTCCACTCTAATTTTGTTATTTCAGTCTAACACATTTACGTTCCAAGTGTAATAGTGCTTTTGAATTCATGCCCAGCTTACATTCTAAAAATTAATTTAACAGCAGGGCTTTCTTTTAATATCTAGTATCTTCTGAAAGGACAAATATAGCTTTGACATTTTACTTCCCTAATCACGCTATAATTTATATAATGAAACTTGAAAGACATGAGAGATTAATGTCATCTGGCTAAAAGAAAATGATTGTACAACTATAATAGTGTCCTTACCACCTACTACCTTAATTGAAAAGTCAAGGTAATGATGGAGAATAATGACAGTTCTCCACAAGTCTAGTTGGACAGCTAAAAACTCTACAAGAGAAAAAAAAAAGTCTATCACTGAAAAAGGGCACAGAAGAAATTAATTTCAGAGTTTTGACAACAGTTGCATCATGATCATTTTAAAGATACTGCTTTACCAGCTTCTTCACTACTGACGCTGAAAACTGCTCAGCTCACAGGCATGGATGGATAAACGTAACAACAGAGCATTCACATTCTTAGCTCCAGGTGACTCAGTACCTCAGTGGCAATTTTCTTTTTTTCACTATCAGAACCCCAATGGAAATTGAAACTTTCAATAGTAATATATGAAATAATCAGAATCAATCATTAACAGACTTCAGTATCATTTTAATAGCTAGTGTATATAACTAAATAGAGACAGACTGGCTACACAGTTTTTTAAACAAACTGTTTTCACAGTAGATCAGACATTGATTTGAGAGATACAGATATGTTCTATACAGAAATATTGGCATGTTATCCTAGCTATTCCTTGAGAGTCAAATAATTTTAGTTGTACATTTAAATGTATTTTATATATTCATAACATATAAAATGTATGGCCATGGATTACAGGACTGAACAATTTTAGCCTCAAACTCTTCCTTTGAAATAAGCAAGTTCCCTTACATATTGTACTGAAGTTGATGATGTGGCGAAGTCTCATCAACACAAAAGCAAATTGGTGCAGG